>NW_027506215.1:0-106511 GCF_021521415.1 Bidens hawaiensis | reverse complement strand
AACCGATATATATTTGATTTGATATATATTAGGATTATAATTGTATGGTTCTATTAGTTTTGTTATTATTAAAGTAGTTGGTCAAATGGTTGTTAGTTATAGCTGGTCAATTAGGAGAAAGTGGGTTGTTGAGTCTTTGTTTTGACTTCATTTTTTATGGTGGACGTTAGCTGAATTTGAAGTTCATGTAAGGCTATTTAATAACCACTTAGTTTATTGAGTAATAGAGTGTGCTTATTGAGTAATAGAGTGTGCAGGTTACTACTTTCCTCCTGTACTTTCATCTTTTATCTTTCTTGCTTCTTTCTTTAGTATTTCTACAACATATACTTTCTCTCTGCATATTATACACATGCATACTTGTGTTGTGTGTGTTTTAACTTGGGGCTGAACCAATATTGCATTTTAATCACTTTAAATAGTCAAGTCAAGTAACCAAGGAATTTGCCATTAAAAAAAAAGTAACCATGGAATTTTGAAAGCATTTACGGATATTAAAATGTAAAGTAAAATCAGGATTTGAACCTTAGATAATCTACAACAAATTGCTCAAATGGTGTAAAAAAAGCATTACCAATCTTTAATTAACCACGTTGTTAGCACCCCTACCACCTACTCCGTCATTGTTGCCGCCCCGCAGCCACCTACACCTCCCATGACGCTGCCACCAATAGCGTCATCTACCCATTGCATTATCCACTATAAAAAAGTAGCCGGTGTACCCATTTTAATACATATTCTAAAACGAAAGCTCAAATTCTGACGTGAACTAAATTGATGGTTTTCTAACACAACCCGTTTTGACCCGTTACTTAGCACACTAATATATGCATTTCAATTCAAGTATACTCGTGACATTGGTAGAATTTTAGATAAATACATAAATAAATGAATTATCTTTTGTTGGTTCTCGCAGTTCTCATAATTATTGTAGTTCTGTAAATAACTCTCCCGTACGTGTCATGCGGCAAAAGTTGTAGACATTGGTAGAATGGCTTTGGTGTTTCTTTACAAAATACGGTTGCTACCAAAACCCCAGTGGTTCGACTTAGTCCCAACATCAATACAAGGTTGGGATGTTCTTCGTGTCCTCAAACTCGAGTTGAATCTAATGATCATCAAAATAACTCGTTAGAAGTGGTCTTGAAACCGAAACCTCAAGGGCCATCTTACGACACTCGAGTCAGAATTTTCATAATGGACTAAGCATTAGCGGGGTAGCCTTTAATAGGCCAAACATTTATGAATCCATGTTTTATGGACTGGTTATGAAAACTAAGAAACTAGTGAATTATTTTTAAAGCTTCAACTTTACATCTAAAATTTTATCACTAACAGACTGTAATCAACTTAGAAGAAACTATCTAGTCGATCAATGTCAAATTGGACGTGATTAGATGATTAGAATGGAACCCGATTCTGATCCCTGTTTGGTTAAGCGTATTGTTAAAATCGAATTGTAACGGTACACTTTGATGTTCAAACAAATCAGGTCAAACGTGAACCAAACTGGTTAAAACCCTGTTTCAAACCGGTGAAACACGATCCTTTCCCCCTCAAAAACTGTTGGTAGTTAACCGAGTCGGATCTATAAGGTTCAGGCCTATGCATTCCATTATGGTGTATGGAGTTAAGAGGCTAGTTGGTGGTTGGACATAATGTCAAGTAGTTGGGCATTAATGAAGTAGTTGCCATAACTAATGTGGTTAGACATTTATGTCAAGTAGTTGGACATAAATGCATGTAGTTGGCAAGTTGGCTAACTAGTATAAATAGATCTAGCAAGTTAGAGTTAGATATCACCCACCACATTCATATTTCAAAGTTTGTTGTATTAAGGTTTTGAGCTAGTTTCTTTGATATAATAATAAGTGAAGTTTGATATGTATCTTTGTTCGTTTATTGATTGGCCTGGGACTTGAAAAACCGGGTTGGCTATGGCTGTGGCCTGTGTATGCATAATTCTATTGGGCTGGACCTAATATACAATTTGAAAAAAAAATATAGCGCCATCTCCATCCATTGCCACTTTCCGGCTATCTGCTATAAATAATATAGCAGGTGCATCCATTTAAATACATATTCTAAAACGACAACTCGGATTCTGACTCGAACCAAATTGACGGGTTTCTAAAACAGCCCATTTTGACATGCTACTAAAAATAATTTATGAATGTGATTCAATAGTCTAGACTCAAGATATATATCGTTGGGAATAATGTAGGTTCTCTAGGAGTGGATCTAACAACAATCTTGGATCAACCAAACACGGTGCTAGCGGAATATCACACCGAGTCACCTTGGTCTCGGATCTTGGAGTTTTATGTTCGGCTTTTGTGATAGAGAGGTAGAAATAAATAAGAAGATAAGAGTGTTTGACAAAAGCTTTTTTATCTCATGACATGCTTTATAGGGAAGCATGCATGAGAATAGTTTCACTATAAAATGCCCAATGGGCTTATGTACAAGGCCTTGGGCCAAATATAATTACAAAAGATAAGCCCAATATACTTGTCACACCCCAGCTCAGGGCCTAGGCGTGTGACTCGTAAGTTGGTACCTGTTTTGTAAATACATCAGAGTTAAATGTTGTAAGCGGAAGACTTTTAATAAAATATTATTATATTCAAATCACGGGGTTTGAAACACCCGTTAAGTTATACAAAAGTTTTTGGATATTAAAACCATGATTTACATTATTTTAATATTAAAACATCCTTTGAGCCATCAGATCGTCTAACGGCTATCCTTTGTCTCCAAACACCTATTCTCCATTACTTGTAAAACAGTTATAAAAAAATACGTCAGCAACACATGCTGGTAAACACGCTGACATAAAACATTAAAGTTACTTAGTTATCCCCTTGGGTATCATGTGACCCGGCCCATCGTGGCTTAGGAAACAACCAAGTTAAATATACTATTATAAACCTCCAGTTATACTTGAAACCTCTCAGCGATACCGCAGCATCGAGGTCTTGGCAACTATTCAATATACACGAGATAATCCCCTCTCGGACATTTCTTGGGTCCGGCCCAACGTGGCGGAGGCATTAGCAAGTGTGGTGCGGTGTGCCCACCGTCTGCCCACATATGTAAGGATCCAGACAAACGTATACAATAACCTGAGGGCCAGTATTACTTTTGTTTATAAAGTTTTAGGGATACAATCCCATGCAAACATTCAAGACTTTGTTTTATAAAAAGTTGGACGTATTCACCTTTCTTCTTGATTGGTGTTTCTCACCAATTTGTCTCGTTACCTCGGACCTATAGTATGAGAATAACATTTTATAAGTACTAGATCAACGATCTAGCTTCAGACCTTTAGTCTGATTGCCTAGCCTTTACCTTGACATAAGGACCTCTAGTCCTTTCTTGTTAATCACTTATAAACCTTTGTTTCTTCTTCGTGAAGAAACATATATTTCAACTTTCTTTTATAAAAAAAATATAAAATCTTTATATAAAATAAAAAAGTATTATTTTATCTATAATCTCGACTTTATAAAATCTTATTTCCACTTTATAAAATCAAGGTACAAGCTATATCCCTGACTAGGGTCTAAGCCATTTATATCATAATAATCTGGCAGAACCCCTACCTTGAATGGCTTATTTATAGAAATGCTTGTGCTTTACTTGAACAACATTTCTACTTGAAGGTAAGTCGAGAGGGTATTTAAGTAGGGTTATGGCACGCATTTCGAGGTAAGGCTTGTTGGGATATCGCCATCTCGGGCCGTGGCACGTATATCGAGGCAAAGTGTGAGACTTGTAGTGTGTTGGATGAGTGAGGGCCACCCCCATGGCCGGCCTATTTATAGAAATTTTTGTACAACTTCGCGTATCGCGAAGCAGCTTCGGCGATGCGAGTGTGCACCATCATAGTGCCACATTGCGCCCATCGCCCTTCACCCGAGCCCGTGCCCGTGCGCGTCGGGTGCTTCGCACCCTCTGCTAGGACTAGGGAGAGTGGTTGGCCACTTAAGAACATTTCCATGGAATGTTCTCTCCTTATAAAGTGTTTAATATTTCTTTCTTTCTCCGATGTGGGATGGAGTATCCTTATTCCCTTTCTTAACATAAACTTATGTCATCCTTTACTTTATTTTACCCACTACTTATATCGTAAATATTTTTAGTCCCTTAACTTTATTATTTGTCAAAATTTGTCCAAAATTTTCGTGATGTTACATCCTCTCCACCTTAGAATGAATCTCGTCCTCGAGATTCGCTTAGAACAGATGTGGGTATTTCTTCCTCATTCTGATTCTAACTCCCAAGTAAACTCAGGTCCTCTTCGGGTGTTCCATCGTATCTTTACTAACTTTAGCCTTCAACGTTTAAGTTGCTTGACTTGGAAATCTTCCACTTGTAAAGGTTATTCTACAAATTTTAGATTTTCATTGATTTCGACATCTTTCAAAGGCATGGTTAGAGTTTCATCAGCCAGACACTTACGTAAGTTAGAGACATGAAATACATCATGTATTCCTTTCATCTCTTCTGGAAATTGTAAGCGATAAGCAACAGTACCGATTCGTTCTAATACCTCAAATGGTCCCACAAAACGTGGACTTAACTTTCCTTTCTTAATGAATCATACAACTCCTTTCCATGGTGACACTTTTAGTAAAACCTTATCGCCTACTTGAAATTCCAACGGTTTACGGCGAACGTCTGCATAGCTCTTTTATCGATCTCTTGCCGTCTTAAGTCGTTCACGGATTTGCAACACTTTATCCGTTGTTTCTTGGACTATTTCGGGTCCAGATATTCGATTATCTCCTGTTTCGGACCAACATACAGGCGTTCTACATTTTCGCCCATACAAAACTTCAAATGGTGCGGCTTGAATACTTGTGTGATAAATGTTGTTATACGAGAATTCCATCAGAGGTAGATGATCATCCCAACATCCGCCTAAATCGATCACACAAGCTCGAAGCATGTCCTCAAGCGTTTGAATTGTTCTTTCGCTCTGCCCATCAGTTTGAGGGTGATAAGCAGTGCTAAGATTTAACCGAGTTCCTAACGCTTGTTGGAAACTATTCCAGAAATGAGACGTAAATCTACTGTCACGATCAGATATGATAGATAATGGCACACCATGTAATGCTACGATGTTGTTTACGTAAACCATGCCAATATATCCATGGAATAAGATTCATTGATAGATAAGAAATGAGCGGATTTAGTTAACCTATCAACGATTACCCAAATAGCATTGTGCTGTCGGGTAGTCTTAGGGAGTTTCGTAATGAAATCCATTGTTATCATCTTCCATTTCCATATAGGAAGTTCAGGTTGTTGAAGCAAACCTGAAGGATTTTGATGTTCTGCCTTGACTTGTAAACATGTTAAGCATTTAGCAACGTACAAAACAATATCTCTCTTCATCCCATTCCACAAGTAGTTTGGTTTAAGATTTTGATACATTTTATCACTACCGGGATGCATCATGTACTTTGATTTATGAGCTTCACTTATGATCCTTTCGCGCAAATCACCAACAATTGGTACCCAGATTCGGTTCCCAAGTCTGAGTAGTTTATCGTCTCCTTTTATTAATGAATCAATGGTGCCGTTATGTTTTTCTTCGGAGATATGGTTTTCTTCAATTGCTTGTTTCTTAGCTTTCTTGATTTGCTCGATAAAATCTATTTGTAGTTCTAATCTCAAAGCTCGAACCCTTTTGGGTTTCTCATGTTCCTTTCGGCTCAATGCGTCAGCTACAACATTTGCTTTTGCTTCATGATAGATGATTTCACAATCGTAATCGTTTAAGGTTTCCATCCATCTTCTTTGACGTATGTTAAGTTCCTTCTGATCAAATATATGCTTTAAGCTCTTATGATCAGTGTACACGATAAACTTGACTCCATAGAGATAGTGTCTCCATAATTTTAAGGCAAAAATTATGGCACCCAACTCTAGATCGTGAGTCGTATAATTCTTTTCGTGTACTTTCAATTGACGAGAAGCATAAGCTATTACTTTCTTTCTTTGCATTAGTACGCAACCTAAACCTGAATGAGAGCGTCACTAAATATGATGAAATCTTCCGTACCCTCTGGCAAGGCCAGTATAGGTGCATTTGTAAGCTTTTGTTTAAGTAAATCAAACGCTTCTTGCTGCTTGATTCCCCACTCATACTTAACGTTCTTTCGGGTTAGTGAAGTTAAGGGAACTGCTATACGGGAGAAGTTTTCGATGAATCTTTTATAATATCCTGCCAAACCTAGGAAACTTCGGACCTCTGTTGGCGACCTAGGAATCTCCCATTTAGCTATTGTTTCAATCTTTGCGGGGTCCACTTGAATTCCATTGGCGTTAACAACGTGACCAAGAAATTGCACTTCATGCAGCCAAAACTCGCACTTGGAAAATTTTGCATACAATTTCTCGTTTCGAAGTAATTCCAATAAAATCCGAAGATGAACTTTGTGTTCTTCTTCTGATTTAGAATAAATAAGTATATCGTCGATGAATACGATTACAAATTTATCTAAATATGGCTTACAAACTCTGTTCATCATGTCCATGAAAGCAGCTGGGGCAATAGTGGGTTCAAATGGCATTACGGTGAACTCATAATGTCCATACCTTGTTCGAAAAGCTGTTTTTGGGATATCTTCTTCTTGAACTTTCAACTGATGGTATCCAGAACGTAAGTCTATTTTTGAAAAGAAACTCGCTCCTTGCAATTGATCGAATAGGTCGTCAATTCTAGGTAGCGGATATCGATTCTTAATAGTTACTTTGTTCAATGCCCTGTAGTCGATGCACATCCTCATGGAACCATCTTTCTTCTTGACGAATAATATCGGGGCTCCCCAAGGTGATGAACTTGAACGAATAAACCCTTTCTCTAATAACTCATCTAGCTGTTTCTTTAATTCCTTCATTTCCGTCGGAGCCAAACGATAGGGTGATTTGGCTATCGGAGTTGTTCCAGGCATTAAGTCTATTCTGAATTCGACTTCTCGATTGGGCGGAATTCCTGAAAGTTCATCTGGAAAGACGTTGGGAAATTCGGATACTACAGGTACATCTTTGATTTCCTTCGGTTTTGATTATTCCGTTACATAAGCCATGAATGCTAAGCATCCTTGGTTTAAACATTTGTTAGCTTTTATCATGGAAATTATACTAACATGACTAGCGTCTTTGTCTCCCGCGATTTGAATTGTTCGCTTGTCAGGGGGGCTTGAAGTTCTATGGTTTTCTTATTGCAAATGATACGGGCATGGTTGTCGGATAACCAGTCCATACCTATAACTATATCAAAGCCTGCTAACGTCATAGGTAGTAATTGCACAGGAATTACGTATCCTGCCAACAAGATCTTTCCATTTTCTAAGATCTCGGAAATTTTAATTATCTCACCATTGGCCGTCTCGACGTTTATGGTTTTATTCAATTTCTTTAAAGGTTCGTTTAATAGACTACAAAACTTATAATCTATAAAACTTTGATTTGCACCAGAATCAAATAAAACTCTTGCGTAAACGTTATTGACTAAGAACGTACCGATGATGGCTTCCGGTATGTCTGCGGCCTTCTTGGTGTCGAGTACAAAGACTCGAGCATTCCCCTTCCTTCCTTCATTCTTGGTGCCACTTCCCCCAACACCTCCAACACTTCCACTTCCAGCAACATTCTTCTTGGGACATTCAAAGCTAAGATGCCCCATTTCCTTACAGTTGAAGCAAGTCATCTTGTTTTTCCAACAATCAGCAGTGGCATGTCCTGGTTTCTTACATGTATCACATACAACAGATGTAGACACTGCAAACCAGCATCGACCCGCATGATGCCTCTTACAAATCTTACACAATGGGTGGTTGAAATTGAAACCACTCCTTCTTCTATCCACATCTTTTCCCTTGAAACGGTTATTCCCTTTTCCTTTTCTGTCAATGTTTCTTGTCCTCTTCTTTGTTACAGATCAAACCGTTTATCAAATAACCAGCCAGTTCCATGGCCGATTCGGCTGTCTGTGGTAAATGAGACCTCACCATGTCTCTTATCTCTCTCGGTAAACCCCATATGTAGCGGGTTACCTTGCTCGATTCTGGTGTTACCAATTGTGGCACAAGCCTACAATACTCTTGGAATTTGGTATTGTATTCTCTCAAATTGGTTCCACAATACTCTTGGAATTTGGTATTGTATTCTCTCAAATTGGTTCCAACTACCTTGTGATTCAAAAACTTGGTTTGAACTAAATCGGTTTCATGCATTGGACAGTACTTCTGCAATACAAGATCCTTAAACTCTTCCCACGTCATCTGGTACATGATTCTCCTACCTCTTGTCATCAACAGAGTGTTCCACCACTCTAGAGCTTCCGTTTCATGCATTGGACAGTACTTCTGCAATATAAGATCCTTAAACTCTTCCCACGTCATCTGGTACATGATTCTCCTACCTCTTGTCATCAACAGAGTGTTCCACCACTCTAGAGCTTCCCCCTTAAACATCTGTGCCGTGTACTGAATCTTTTCCTCCTATGTACACTTGCTTATTATCACAATTGATTCCATTTCTTCAAGCCATCTTATGGCGGCGATGGCACCCTTGTCGCCATAAAACTCTTTCGGCCCACAATTCTTAAAATCCTTAAACAAACAACCTTCGATCCTTAACTTCTTTTTGAAGGTTTGGTGGAACTTTTCACCATTGGTCGATCCTTGGTCACTTTCTTCATTTTGATGGGTAGGGTTAGGACGAGATTTGGATTTGACAGGTTTATTGGGTTGCCGGGCCTCACTTTGATGGATGGATTTTTCTTTCATGGTGGGTAATAATGTATTCATGGCGTTGATCATTTCTTGCATTTTGTTTATCAACTGCTCATTGTTTCCTTGAGCAGGCTCAGTTTTCGATTGGTTGCTTTTAGCATTCGAAGCTTCCTTATTTTGGGAAGGATTACTTTGGTTCGACATTCTGAAAATATAAAGAAATTGACTCATTATTTAAAAAGTTTTTATTTATTTTACAAACAGGAGTACATTATGACTACTCCTATTACCACAAACGATACCATCATAAACACTACGGACTTATTCTAGAAACCATTGATACTACAACAAGGGAACAAGGGACAAACGATAGAACCACAACAGAACAGGGGAACAAACGGTACGGTCACAATAGAACGAGATCTTTAATCCTTCATCTATTTCTTGATTAACTTCTTCAGCTTACTACACTTGTGTAGTAACTTCTTCTCCACTTTCTTTTTCTTGCTACTTTCAGTAGCCAACTTTTTCCGCAACTCGTCAGTCTCATGCAGTGCTCTATCCAAATGCTCTTCCTAGGATTGAGGAATAAGACTTGGATATCCATACTGGGGCAGTGGATCATGATACCTGATGTGTGTCTAATAACCCTATAATAATGACCCTCACAACTAAGCTTTAATATTAAAACGAAAATCCTAAAACCACACACAACCGGCAAGTGTACCGATCGCAAGTAGTATAGACCTAGGAAGTCCGAGTATCGAACACGTGGACACGTCAGAACGCTAAAGATCACTAACCCTAGACAAGACCTACCTTAAAATAATATTATATTGATTTTTGATTTCTTTTAACTTAACTGAACTAACTGGATTAACTAACAAAACTTACCAAAAATAGAAAACTTAACGACAAACTAACTGTGTTAACTTAGAATGGAGAAAAATGTGTACCTAGGTTTGAATCAAATTGTAGGCCTAACAAGCTAATGGATTGAATGATATCTAGACACCGGTTCCTACAGATGACACGACTAAGGATCGCTTGGGCTCACTGGATTACCTCTCGGTCTCATTCAACAAACCCTAACTACTCAAAATCGGCTAAAACGACCAAACCGGGAAATAATTGCTAACGTGATCTAATGCTAGATCACCTCTCGGTCTCACCAACACTCGACCCTAATGGTAATGAATACTACACAACCAAGGATAGAGGAACAATTCAACTTAAACCAAAATAGATCAACTAGTCGCTCAAAACACCTAAACCTGACAAGAAACAAACTCGCTTTCGCGCAATTCTTATTCTAGCATGCAAAGGCAATGAGACAACCCTAACTTCCTATCACCTCTCGGTCTCAAAGAAGGTGTTTAACCGCTGTACTTAATCCAAATAATCACGCAACAAAACCCTACGGTGGTACCTACCGCAAACAAACCCTAAACACAAAGTCTAGAATCAAACAATGCACCTATCAATCAATACAAAACTAATCAATCAACACACGGGGTTTATGGAATGAATCACTAAAATTTCCAGCCACTAAACACAACCTATTTCATGTCTAAATCAAAATTTACAATAGCAATTCAAGTCTATCAATCAAACAATCCATAAAACCTATCAAACACTAACAAGAATCATCATCCCTAGGTAGAACTAACAAGTTTAGCCAATAATCATCTTTGGACAGCCATTAATACTCAATAAAATCATCATAAAACTCATACCAATCATCTTAACAATTGTCCAACGATCAACAATAATCATAAACACTTCAATCTCTCAAGTAATTGCAAAACAATTCAACAATTAAGCAAGAAACTAAAAGCGTTGAACAATGAAAAAAATGGAAGGATATATGATGATTCCAGGCTGCTCCTTGCTGTAAAAATCGATGGTGATAGATCCCGAGGCTTGATTATTGTGTCTTCTTCCTTCCCTAGCCGCTATACGATCAAACCCTAGCTCCCAAAAAACTTTTTTCTTTCTTTCTTGCTGCTGAACAGCTGCGATCACAGGTCCTTAAGGGCTGCTAGGTTTTTTATTTTTTTTATATTATAATATAATAGTAGGCTTGGGCTTTTCCATGATGTAACGGACCGGGCCTTAAGTTTTTACTTGAAAACGTATGCGTAAAATGCTCGTAAACTGCTCCAAAAGCTCGGTTTCTTTCTTTCTTTCACCCAAAACCTACAATATGAATAAACTTACGTAAAACCTATATAAAACGAGTTAAAACACATAAAATACAATATATTACGTAGATAAAAAGTGCGGAAAATACATGTGTTTTACAACACATCAATACCCCATCATGACGATGTCATAATGGTTTCTTGGATACTGCGGCGGCGGACTTGATTCAACTGGCATGTTGTGAAAGACTTTTGCAGCCTCTTCTTGCTGCCTAATCTCGTTTGCTTGTTCTGAGACAGTTGGAACAATACCAGTGAAAGGTGGAAAGCTACCAGTGAGTGCTTGAACATACGGATCTTGAGGATCATAATGGGGGACTGGTGAAACAAGGGTTTTTGGCAGCCCATACTTGGCGGACAATCACATCCCAGGGTTCCTCTCATCAAGGCTCATCACCTTTGAAACTTCTTCCGGTTCTTCTTCCGACTCCTCTTCAACTTCCTCTTCGGGGTTTTCTTCTTGTTCAACTTCCACATTACTTGTATTTACCTCAATCCGAATGGTCTCAGGTTGTATTACTCTCATCTTGGGTCTCCTCGATGGACCTGAAACAGAAGCATGCGGAGAATCTGTAGGGTTGTAAACTGGGGTCCTTGGATCAGAGTAGATTTGCATCCAGCTTGGGGTAGCCTGCTTAGGATCAGACTTAGCTGGCGCATCAATCTGCATTTTATCCGAAGGATGATCCGTTGGGGTTGGCGGATTACTTGGAATGTTTATTGGCATCTGCTCCGTGCCCGGGAAGTAAATGGGTTGATTCCCATATGGAACCACTGGTGTGAGAGGTCTGTCCTGGTCGAAGAAGTTAGCATAGTATTCATCACTTTGACCATCAAGAGGAATAATGGGTTCCGGATGTCCTGTTCATCTCATCTCTTTGTAAAAGGATTCTATTATCTTCTTGAATACCGACATCTATGAATATTAGAATGAGAAGGGATAGAAAAATTAAAATGATAAGAAATAGGAAAGAATATCAACCTATCTTATCCTTATATAATAATATTGAAACTTATCTCTGATCAAAGCTTAGGTATACTTATATACCTAATTCGCTAAGATCGATGGCTCTGATACCAACACTTGTCACACCCCAGCTCAGGGCCTAGGCGTGTGACTCGTAAGTTGGTACCTGTTTTGTAAATACATCAGAGTTAAAGGTTGTAAAGCGGAAGACTTTTAATAAAATATTATTATATTCAAATCACGGGGTTTGAAACACCCGTTAAGTTATACAAAAGTGTTTGGATATTAAAACCATGATTTACATTATTTTAATATTAAAACATCCTTTGAGCCATCAGATCGTCTAACGGCTATCCTTTGTCTCCAAACACCTATTCTCCATTACCTGTAAAACAGTTATAAAAAAAATACGTCAGCAACACATGCTGGTGAACACGCTGACAAAAAACATTAAAGTTACTTAGTTATCCCCTCGGGTATCATGTGACCCGGCCCATCGTGGCTTAGGAAACAACCAAGTTAAATATACTATTATAAACCTCCAGTTATACTTGAAACCTCTCAGCGACACCACATCATCGAGGTCTTGGCAACTATCCAATATACACGAGATAATCCCCTCTCGAACATTACTTGGGTCCGGCCCAACGTGGCGGAGGCATTAGCAAGTGTGGTGCGGTGTGCCCACCGTCTGCCCACATATGTAAGGATCCAGACAAACGTATACAATAGCCTGAGGGCCAGTATTACTTTTGTTTATAAAGTTTTAGGGATATAATCCCATGCAAACATTCAAGACTTTGTTTTAAAAAAAGTTGGACGTATTCACCTTTCTTCTTGATTGGTGTTTCTCACCAATTTGTCTCGTTACCTCGGACCTATAGTACGAGAATAACATTTTATAAGTACTAGATCAACGATCTAGCTTCAGACCTTTAGTCTGATTGCATAGCCTTTACCTTGACATAAGGACCTCTAGTCCTTTAAGGACCTCTAGTCCTTTCTTGTTAATCAATTATAAACCTTTGTTTCTTCTTCGTGAAGAAACATATATTTCAACTTTCTTTTATATAAAAAATATAAAATCTTTATATAAAATAAAGAAGAATTATTTTATCTATAATCTCACTTTTATAAAATCTTATTTCCACTTTATAAAATCAAGGTACAGGCTATATCCCTGACTAGGGTCTAAGCCATTTATATTATAATAATCAGGCAGAACCCCTACCTTGAATGGCTTATTTATAGAAATGCTTGTGCTTTACTTGAACAGCACTTCTACTTGAAGGTAAGTAGAGAGGGTATTTAAGTAGGGTTATGGCACGCATTTCTTGGTAAGGCTTGTCGGGATATCGCCATCTCGGGTCGTGCCATGTATATCGAGGCAATGTGTGAGACTTGTAGTGTGTTGGATGAGTGAGGATCACCCCCATGGCCGGCCTATTTATAGAAATTTTTGTGCAGCTTCGCGTATCGCGAAGCTGCACTAGCTTCGCTGAGTCGCCGCATAGGCTTGCCACGTGTCGTTCCTGCCTCTCCACGTGTACTGCATCTTCGCGTATTGCGAAGATGCACAACTTGGATTCTTCGCGTATCGCGAAGATGCAAAATTTTGAATGTGTTCATTTTTAGTCCCTGGTCTTTTGGTAACTTGCCATATCTTGATCTTATCATCATCCAAAAATACAAAAGCGGCTCTGCGAGCGTGCGAAGTGCAAAGTGCGCCATCATAGCGCCCATCGCCCTTCACCCGAGCCCGTGCGCGTCGGGTGCTTCGCACCCTCCGCTAAGACTAGGGAGAGTGGTTGGCCACTTAAGAACAATTCCATGGAATGTTCTCTCCTTATAAAGTGTTTAATATTTCTTTCTTTCTCCGATGTGGGATGGAGTATCCTTACTCCTTTTCTTAACATAAACTTATGTCATCCTTTACTTTATTTTACCCACTAATATCATAAATATTTTTAGTCCCTTAACTTTATTATTTGTCAAAATTTGTCCAAAATTTTCGTGATGTTACAATACTAATAATACAAAAGACTAATAATAAACAAAACTAGGCCCAACAATCTCCATCTTGTCTTTAGTATTGGAAGCCGTCAGTGTCATACTCCAGAACCCCATCTTCAGAGAGTGGAATCTCAACAAGTCTCTTAACAAACTGTTGAAAGTTTCAACTATCTTGTCGGTGTTCTGACGGCCTATGTCTTGTAGTGTGGGCAGGGGCGAGTTATAGAGCTTCATGATGTCTTCTTTGCTAAGCCCCATTAACTCGTGCTCGCCATACACTCGCTAGTCTTCCATCGTTTTGTAGTGAATGACGACTTCACCTGTTGTATTATTAAGCTCCCAACCGATGAAATCATGGAGAAGATTTGGCTCAAATGGTTCTCCATGATAAATAATCTGACTGTCTTTGGGAGCTGGATACCTCCACATCAATCTTCTTTTCCCGGTGGCCGGGTCAATCTCTCTCGGATTCTTGTATCTCCGGCCCTTATTCACCTCAAAGTTGGCATAATCCAACTTTGATTCCCGATGCAGATGACGCTTGAGCCAGACATCAAGATCCTTTTCACCAAAACCATCTCCCACTGCCTTTCTAAAGTAGTTTATATCCAACTCGGGCAGAGAGTGCAACTGTGTTCGAGGATAGGTAGATGAGGTCTCCGCTAGCCCTTCGAATTGCCCAACTACAACTTTCCCTGTGATACCTGGCGTACACAATCAGAGAATCATCATGATACGGGTAGTTAAGTCAGTGAGAGCTTGCACGGCTTGTCACATAATGAGTCTTCCTTTTTCTTTTCACTGCTGTTTGTGACAAGTCTGCAGTTTGGGCAACAACGGGTTCATTTTCTGGTGCAGATGCTTGATCTTTAGCTGGAGGTGTTTCTGGATTAGGCAAGTAGTTGATGTAATCGTCTTCTTCAGTCTTCTCAGCCTGAACAGTCACAACTGGTTCTAGTGTAGCTACAGCCTCTATGAAATAATCCAGCATACCTACTAATGTATCTGCATCAAACAGCTCGTTATAAAGACTTTTGATACTAGCATCATCTTGTCTCACTTTCTTTGCGGCCTCGTATGCGGCGGGATCTTCGTGTTGTTTATGAACGTGTGGAGGCGATTGAATGTTATCTCCACCTCCACCCGCTGCACCGGCTCTGCTATCTCCTCCATCTCCTCCTTCGTTACCACCATTGTCATCGTCGAAGATATCGTAGACATTATCGTCTTCATCATCCTCGTCATCATCATCTTCATTCTCATCATCAGCATCGCCACCAGCTCCAACACCTTGTCCTCCAGTGTTTACAGGTGCTGAGCTGGTACCCACCACACTGGGTGCTTGGCCGACCAGTGGCACAACACGACCCATTGTCGCCTCGCCTCCCGAACCCATCACAGGCTCTACACGAACATAAACACTTGGACCAGCTGTAGGTTGCTGCTCCACAGTGTGTGTATTTGAGCTCGTCTTCTTCCAACTTCCAAACACAGAATCAAGGCGATTATCAAGAGCGTGAAACTCATCATCTCGCATGCCCATGAGATCAGAAGCAGCCTTGTATTTTCCCACCAAATCTTCGTTTGTCTTTAGCTGGAGCTCATTCAGGCGATCTTGGGAGGCAATCTTTGTCTGAATGGCCTCAATCTCGGTTCTGAATAGAGTATTTTCAGCAATAAGTGTACCGAGAGCGGCTGAGGATGCCAACTGTCCTTCAAGTGCAGAAACCCTGGAATTGGTGGCTTCCTTTTCAATGAACCATTTGTCAGTCGCGCTTTCTATCTTCTTGGAAAGTCTTTCTTCAAGGATTGTAGCGGCCGACAGGTTCTTCTCGAGGGTTTCTACTCGATCTGCCACTTTGGAGCTTTCAGCACGATGAGAAGCAATCTTTGTGATGAAAAGGCCACAAAATATTGTTTCGATTTAGGCCTCCACATTCATTGAGCCAGCCCTACTAAAAGGACTACAAAAATTGTCCGTATAGTTACTTTTGAATGATGGGCCGGGTTGATGCCATGATAAAACTGAGCGTCTTAAGAATAGTTTGAAGATTTGGTTTTCACACATTTAAATACCATAGGCACAAGCCAATAACATCTCATGAGGTTCATTTGTTTATAGAAGTTGTGCAGGGAAGTTATAGACAGTTTCAACCCCCATATTCCACTACATACATAATCACACACAAATCTTCATAAAAGAGTTTCTGATTTACAAAATTTTGGCGATTTGACCACCCACCGTCCACAGTAAAAATCTATAAAATCCATCGATCAGTAAAAGCAATTGATCCTCAGGTTCCAACCACCTAATCAGTATTCAAAGTTCTACGCTCTGGAGAAAAAACCAAGACTTTTTATCAAAGAAATGGTTATGAAGTACTTCAAATCTTACGTAGGTGACACCGATGCCATTCCATAAGGTTAGGGTTTGTTTCTCAAACCCCAACATATCATCTGCAACTGAAACTGAAAGTTATCAAGTCACATGGTATAATATTACTTAATAATATTCCTAGATAGATATAGTTGTACTAATTCAGTGGTATGTTAAAATTATTTGCCCCTGTTGTATTTTTACTAATTTTTATTATTTTCTCATGTTGTTGTACAAAGTTTATACAAAATAATTGCACCTTTTAACTGTTGATGGGGAAGTTATTGACAAGGAATATGTGTGTGTATTCAATTTTCAGCATATGCTATTTATTTATTGAATTATGTTCATCAAAAACCAAGAGCATTTCCTTCTAAACTTGAATATATATATTATGAACAACGGTTTGTTAGCTTCAAGGACTGTTCTTGTTGTATATAATATTATTATTTGAAGCATAGAGAGTGTCCACCACATATACCTGTGTTGTTTAAAAATGACTAGGTTGCTGATTGATCACAATTCACAAACCCTTAAACATTCAAAGAGACAACAGTTACGCATTTTGACCTTCTGTGGTCAAATTGGTTACAGTTTAAGCTTAGATAATTGATAGGGATTTGGCATTCTGTTAAGATATGCAATTGTATCGTGATTAGTATTTTATAATACAATGATCAATTGTTACTCAAATGTGTGAAAGATTAACATAAATCAATAAGATTAGATATGTTTTCTGTTTTAACATTTTCAATCACTTATCTCTTCAATTATATTCATTAGGTTTCTCATTTATATATGAAAAGACTAAAATGACCTTGGGATTTATGGCTGAACTTTTAATTTTCTTTAAATTTTGCAAGGAGTATAGCGGTGTTCTGCGGATGCGAATGTCTTACAGTGCACTTGCAAAATTTTTTGCTTTTCTTCGTTCAATGGTCAGATTGCCACCAATCAGGGGCGCTCAGACTGTTGAGGATCCTAATTTACAAGGTCAATAATCCGTACTTTATTCGTAGTAGATGCACATTTACAGTTATCATTTATCAGTTGAATATCACATCTTTTTATGCCGCATGTAAGACATAGCAGGGGCAATAGTGTAAAACCAAAATCTGTTACCGAGAAAAGGAAAGAAAACAACTTGTTTACCGAAGCAAGACCAAAAGAAGGTTTGAAAAAGAAGGTTTGAAGGTATTTTAGGAGCTTATTTACGTCATTTATGGATTTGGTACCTGGCCCAATGGAAGAACTCTTGTAAATCATATATATATATATAAGTACTTGAGTAGGAATATTTATGTCTATTCAGTTTTTTTTATGAGTAATGTGTTATTTTGGGGAAACTATGCACAAGCAAAATCTAGGTTATTATTTTCTTTTTGACTACTTAAATATTTAATATCAATTTAAGGTGAAAATGCAGTATATGTGACCTCATACTCAAATTTACATCTTCAATGGTAAATATAAGTGTTGATTAAGATTATGAATGTATCTTGTGAAACATTTTATAGGTTAATTGATAAAATGAAACATCATATTTTCAAGGCTACACATCATTTTGGGTTTATTTGCTCACATGGAACTCTTTGGCTGCAGGTTTTGTTTTCTGCGGTCTGTTAATTTTATAAAACCATTTAATGCAACATTATTATTATTTCTTTTAGCTATATGTGCAACCTGAAACTTCTAACATGGTATACCTAATATATATGTTTCTTAATACATAAAATAGAGACCACGGCAAGTCAACCATCAGACTATTTTAATATGTCATTTGTTTATGTTCACCTTGTGGGTTGCATTTACTAATGGGCCATAATTATGAATTCTTAATGGGTCAAGTTAAGTTTTAATTAACTGATCAAAATAAGTTATTTTGTAACAGATTTTTTTATAAGTTATTTGGTTATTTTTCTATGCTTTAGCTTACTAACGGGTCAAATTAGGTTTTTAATTAACATGTATATAAAACTTTTTTAATGGGTCATATTCGATTTTTAAAAATTAATGGATGGTTTAATGTTGACGGGTCAAAAGTTTGGTAATTTAAGCAAGTTACAGGTTATAATCCGGTAAAATAATTTGAGTATTAATGGATGTTTTAATGTTAATGGCAGAGTTTGGTAATTTAAACGGGTTACGGGTTATAATCCGGTAAAATAATTTGAGTATTAATGGATGATTTCCTGTTAACGGGCTACGTGTTAAAACTTAATGGATGGTTTCCTGTTAAAGAGCTACTGGTTAAAAACTTAATGGATGAGAGGTTACTGGTTAAAAACTTATATGGATGGTTTCCTGTTAACGGGTTAATGCAACTTCAAACTATGTTCTTACTAAACTTAAACTGGACCATTTACCAGCGTGACAGAAAATGACTAAAAAATTTGTATTTTGTTATGATCTACAAAGGTTGAACTTCAAATGGATTCTTCATTAGCTCTGACATCACCCATTCAATGGTCACTACAGAACTATCCAAGCCTGCTGCAAACATCTCATGTGCATAAGTTTAGAAGATCATCGCATGAATATTATCAAGTCCGTGTGATTTGTTGTTAATTATGTGTAAGTGTTTAAGCTCTTACAGTATTAGTCAATTCAGTTCTTACATATCTCAACATTGATATGCTAAGAACTATCCGATGGAGATTGAATCCTACGTTTGGTTCGTGGAGTAGGTCATTTCACGTGTTAAATGCGTTGTACTTTGATTATCTTTAACAAGTACTAATTTTGTTTAGAATGAAAATAAATATGTTTATAACGAATACTAATTTCGTTTAGAATGCAAATTGCTTTTGCTTGTTGCATTGAATTAAACAGGTAATTTATTGTTTAATTTATAACGGGTAGGGTCTAAAGTTTAGGAAAACCTATTGGGGATGTATCATGAGATTAACCCACGAAGTAATCTTTACAAATCGATTGAATTTCTACAGTTTATATTTCCAGTCAATGGGCATGGCAGTAATATTGGATGAGATTATCACTTATGTTTAATCTTTGCAGAACCAAGTAGAGGTGAGTTAAAAGAACTAATATTACAAGTTATTCTTACTTTCTAAATATCCCATTTAAGTTTATTTCGTAGTTATGAGAATTACCTGAAAGTACATGGTGTATTGTTTTGGAATGAAATAATTATTATTTTTTTGTTAAAAAACATGTAAATAGTGTATTTTTTATGCTATGGATCTATGAAGCCGCTAAACATTTTTAGTCTGTTATTAATGATTTCTAATGTAGTTTTAATAGCTACTTTCTGATTTATTGCTATTTTTGTAGGTAAACGGCGTTATTGATGCAAACAGAAGCTAAGAGAAAAGACAAAGGTTATGAGATAACTGTGAAAGATGTTTGTTGTCATCAGGTTAAGACGTTATTAGAGTGGCTTGCTTAACCACTCATTTTACTTCTTTATATCATTATATGTGTGTTCCTTCTTTTAACATACCTGTTCAAATTAAGATTTGGATGGATTGTTGGTTTCTTTATACTATATTGTTTGACCAAAGAGGACTTGCAAGATTTCAAATATATATCGTGCTCCATAAATCAAAGAACAGCAAGCATTGAATATTCACTTCTATGTAATGCATACCAGATTTAGTGGTATAGTCAAGTTCTAGATGTTTTTTTTTATTTTCTCATTTTGAGTGTTCATGCAGGTGTTTTCTCTTGCAGCCTTAAAAAAGACTGTTAAACCAGTAAATTATACCTTAAAATTCCATCCATGGGGTACATCATATGATTTAGACAAGTCTATGCAAGTCTTTATGATTTTTCAATTTCGTTCAAGTCCGATGCATACAGATTTAACTTCTTCATTGGTTTGTTGTTAATGGGTCAAAATCTAATTTTGATCTCAATGTTGTTGGTTCTAGAAAAAAAAAACTTATAAAAAGTATACAATTTGACTCATGAGTTGTTTTTCAACTTCATTTAGGACGTGAACTCTTCAATTTTGATCATAGCTAGAACAAATTTGTTGTCGTACAGAAAATGTGTATCAAATATTTGTGTATGGTAGGTAATTGGGTTGACTCCCGAGGTCAAAATATCTTTTATTTCATACGAGTTGTAAATTGTAATACATAATGTCAAAAATATTAATTTCGTTTTAATAAATTCTATGTGATAAATATAAAAAAGAATGAAACAAAATTTACAATACAATTTACAACTTAAATTGTTTCCAACTATATTAGAATACTAGCTTATATGTCCGTGTGACACACAGGTTTGAAAAAATTATTCTTAAAACATTAACAATTACGACTTATGAAATTTTATTTTAAAAATCAAATAAATATGTAAAACATAACTTAAATATGACATAAGAGATGAAAAAATATTTAATAATCTAATACAAATTTTCAAATACTTCTTTTGTATAAGTTGATCTTAACAAAGTACTTGAATCATTAAGACTTTGGCTAACAATAACTACACAAATATTAACACTCATGGTGAAAAAATAAGTTGATCTTAGCACCAAACTTTTCCCTTTGAAGTAAACAAAACTGGATTTGCGTTGATAAGCGCCATTCTTTTTTCAAAATTTTCCTTTTGAGTTTGGCTGTGTAAACTTTCAAAACTGGTATCTTAACAAACATCCTTCATCGGTGGATATGATCATGGACCTATTCCCAAAACGTAGTAGAGCGTAATACCTACAAAAAATGAAACAGTTAAGAGAACATTATATGACAAAAAAAAGTATATAAATTGAAGTATGTGGATGGTTAGTTTCATTTGAGAACTCAAAAAAAGTTTCAGTTTCAGTTAAGAGAACTTTTAGAAACTCTTAGAAACAGTTTTATGTTTAAGAGTTTCTAAAAGAACTTTTAGAAACTCTTAAAAATGAAACAGTTTCAGTTAAGAGAACTTTTAGAAACTCTTAAAAACCAAATATTTTTTTTTTAACTTTTTTCATATATTAACATTATTTGAGACTTACTTTATCATATTTATAAAGACAATTTGATTACATATATAAATCACAAGTTTCACATGTGTAAAACTATGTGATAAAAATTTACATATGTGTAAAAAAACATAGATATACATAAAAAAAAACAATTCTCATAATTATAATCGTAGATATAGATGTCAAAAGTGATAAAACTACACTTAAATAACATTAACATACAAAAAATTTTATAAAAAACGTTAGTTATTAAGAGTTCTTCAAGTTTTTAAATAATTTAAGAGTTCTCAAGTGATACTAAATGTATAGTATAAATACAATGTATGTATCCGAAATTCATGTAACTATTCAAAATAGGTAATTTTGTATGGTTTTTGACCAGGTCAGGTTGACTTGGGACACGTTATCCGAAAAATTTAATTGACGTGTCATCTATATTTCAAAACCTATGTTCTTCCAACAATTTATTTACTAAAACGATCTAGGTCTTACACTGATGATTTGTTTTTGTCAACGCATGTTAAACATAATTAAAGATGTTAAGCTCAGATTTATGATACCCAATCCCGTGTAGTACACGGGTTATAACCTAGTAATTCTATATATTCATGAATGGCTAAATATACAGCTTTGTTCAATGACATCCGAACACTTAAATCACTTGAAAGCAACACACCTATACATATATGCAAACATAGTATTATTATTACTTTCAAACATGTCATGCGTGAGCCAAGGGTTTCATCACAATCAGTCTTTGAACAATGGTTTCTCCTGAAATTAGCGGCGGGTTTCATTAGTTTAAAAAACTTTACGACAAGAAACAATATAATTTTTTATAGTGAAAATTACTTTTTGCATTCCTGTGGTTTTAGGGTGGATGCACAATGAGTCCCCGGAAATTTTTTTGAACTGGTTGAGTCCCCGTGGTATCAGAAACGAACAATTTGAGTCAATGTGGTTTTAGAAACGAACAATTTAAGTCCCTATGGTTTCAGTAAAATGAAAGTTTACACTGACAGTTAAGTAACGACAGGAACTCAACCAATTTAAAATTTTTATCGGGAACGCAATAAGTAATTTTCTCTTTTTTTTTATATTTAAAAATTACCTTTTGATTATCCTGTTCACCTTAGACCCGAGAAAACCCCTGATAACAAAAATGGCAACAATAACAACAACACGATTCCGATTCAAGTCAAGGAACTCCTTGACGCAGGCATCATACGCGTTAGTAGATATCAAACATGGGTTGCAAATCCCGTAATGGTACCGAAGAATGACAAACAATGGCGCATGTGCATAGATTTCAAAGATTTGAACAAAGCATGCCCCAAAGATTGTTATCCGTTACCAGAAATTGATCTTAAGGTGGATTCGTTGGCACCATTTCGCCTTAAATGCTTCTTGGATGCGTATAAGGGGTACCATCAAATCCACATGGCCGTAGATGACCAGGACAAAACCGCGTTTCGGACGCCCGATGGTACATTTTGTTATAAAATGATGCCCTTCGGACTTAAGAATGCAGGGTCCACGTACCAACGACTGATGGACAAAGAGTTTCATGCCCAAATCGGGAGAAACTTGGAAGTCTATATGGATGATTTGGTCATCAAAAGCCCCGAGCCAGAAGCGATGTTGAAAGACATTGAAGAAACTTTCAACACGCTCAGAAAGATAAACATGAAGCTCAACCCGAGCAAGTGTTCATTTGGGATGGAAGAAGGGAAGTTCTTGGGAGTCATTGTTACTAAAGATGGCTTCAGAGCGAACCCTGAAAAGGTCGAAGCCATTGTTAAAATGGAATCACCTACCACCATCAAACAGGCTCAGACACTGAATGGACGACTAGTCGCACTTAATCGCTTTTTGGCAAACCATGCGGATAAGTCGTTTCCTTTCGTGTCAACACTGAGAAACTGCTTAAAGAAAACGCACTTCCGCTGGACACCAGAAGCGGAAGCAGCTTTTCAGGAGATTCGGTCACGCCTGATCGAACTCCCAACACTTACAGCACCACAAGCGGGAGAGGAGTTAATCCTATACCTTTCCGCAACAGATAGAGCAACCGGGGCAGTACTGCTAATAGAACGAAAAGGCATCCAGATGCCAATCTATTATGTTAGCCGTGTACTAACAGACGTAGAAACCCGGTACTCTACCCTCGAAAAATTAGTCTTAGCACTTATACACGCTTCACGCAGGTTAAGACGATATTTCCAGGGCCACCCAATCACCATTCTCACCAACTTCAAACTCTCAAACGTTCTAGGCAAACCCGAATTATCGGGACGTCTAGCCAAATGGGCAATTGAATTGGGAGAATATGCAATTAAGTACAAGCCAAGACCAGCCATAAAAGGCCAGGTCCTGGCCGATTTTATTGCAGAAGTCCCCGCTTCGCGGGAGAAAGAGTGCCAGGAGGAGGCTCAACCCTCCCCAGCACAGGACATCAACGATATCTGGCGACTCTACACTGATGGAGCAGCCAATAACGAGGGTTCAGGCGCAGGGTTAAAATTAACCAACCCAGCAGGCCAAGAATATACTTACGCTATTCGGTTGGATTTCCCAAGTACGAATAACGAAGCCGAATATGAAGCATTCTTGGCCGGATTGAGAATTGCGCGTAAAATGGGAGTGAAAAACTTGGAAGCCCACGTGGATTCCATGCTGGTAGCCAACCAAATAAATGGGACGTACACGGCTGTGAACGACACAATGGCCCTGTACCTTGCCCAGGCAAAAACCCTTATGCGTGATTTTAATGATTGTAAAGTCATACACGTCAAGCGCAGCGAAAACAAATCTGCGGATGCGTTAAGCAAGCTTGCATCACTAGCCTTCACCCACTTGGGAAAGGACATCCGCATTGAACTCCTCGAAGCACCATCAGTCCCGCACAAGGAAATTTGTGTCATCCAAACCGGTACAGAAACGTGGATGACACCAATAATAAATTACCTTGCAGCAGGAACACTACCAGAATCAAAAACACAGGCAAGAAAACTACGCTGTAAAGCACTGAATTATCAACTCATCAATGACAACCTTTACAGACGTAACTTTCTTGGCCCACTCTTAAGATGCGTGGACAACCAAGATGCTGACTACCTCTTAAGGGAAGTACATGAGGGCATCTGTGGAGTTCACGCAGGTCCCCGCGCTGTTGTGGCTAAGCTGAACAATGCGGGATACTTTTGGCCGGGGATGCATATGGATGCACTGGCATACACTAGAAAATGCAGGTCTTGCCAGCTTTACGCACCCAACACGCATCGCCCGAAGAATGAACTTGTTCCAGTCACTTCTTCGTGGCCATTTCAGAAGTGGGCCATCGATGTGACAGGCCCATTTCCCACAGCAGCAGGAAATGTTCAGTTCCTAGTGGTAGCCATCGACTACTTCACCAAGTGGATAGAAGCAAAACCTTTAGCCCAAACAACCGCAAAACATATCAAAAAATTTATTTGGGAATTTATTATTTGTCGTTTTGGACTTCCACAGAATCTGGTGAGCGATAACGGCACCAACTTTGCTGACAAGAAGCTACAGCAGTGGCTGAAAGAACTTCAAATCACCCACACCTTTACCTCAGTGGCACACCCGCAAGGTAATGGTGAGGTGGAAAGAGCAAACAAGAGCATCGTCGATGGCATAAAGAAAAGACTCTTGAAACACAGATCCGGCTGGGTGGACGAGCTCCCGCACGTCCTTTGGGCAAACAGAACGCTGAAAAAGGCCAGTACGGGGGAAACCCCGTTCAGTCTCACTTATGGCACTGAAGCCATGGTCCCAGTCGAAATTGGTTTACCCTCACCAAGGGTCTTGATCCAGCCAGAAGACGATGATGCGGAAAGACGGTTAGACCTTATGCTAACCGAGGAACGCAGAGACTTAGCCGCAGTGCGTGAAGAAAATTACAAACGACAAATGCAAAAGTACTACAACACGCGGGTAAAACTCTACAACTTCAATGAAGGAGACTACATACTGCGTAACAACGAGGCTTCAAACCAAGAGCGCCCAGGAAAGTTGGCCCCGGTCTGGGAAGGGCCATACATTATCAAAGAAGTCCTGGGAAAAGGCGCATACCGGCTTGAAAGGCTCGATGGCACTCCCATCCCAAGAACATGGAATGGAGCTCAATTACGCAAATGTTATATGTAGATCAATTCCAAACTTGTAAAGAAAAGGCCTAGAGCCACTTCTAATGGAAATGATTCTCCTTTCACAATGTGTTGATAGCCTTACCTTTAACTTATGAACTTCCCATGTGCCGGTATTCACCGCACCAATGCGTGAAGAAGTAAGTAGTTGCGTGTGGAAGGCGGCAAAACCCGCATAAACACAACGCTAAAAATGTTAAAAAGTTCTAAGGAAAACCTACACGCAGGTCAGATGTAAGTAAAGTTTAGCCATCCTTGTAAGTGCAAGTGACGGTCTTACCCGCACAATCACAAACAAGGAAGCAAAACTTCAACCTATCATCTACCACGTTCAAAGGTTAACTTATTCTGAACACTTAGAAAATTTCAAGGAAAAGATGAGGAAAACTTCCACGCAGGATAAATGTAAGTTTAGCCATCCTACTAAGTGCAAGTGACGGTCCTACCCGCACAATCATGAAAGAGGAAGCAAAATAAACTTATAATTTACCACGTCAAAAAGTTAACTTATCTAAGTACTAAAGAAATTGCTAAGTGTAAACATGCGTAAAATAAACAAAGAAAAGGACAAACACATTCTTTATTTCATCAACTTGAATATTACAAACATTGCTGGGTGTATACCCGCATACAAAAGAAGTACAAGAGCAAATATCTACGCTAGTGGTGGAAAGGGATCTTTTGGATCATGCTTCAGGACCACTTCCACTTGGACCCGCACCATCAGCAGAGTGTGACGGTTCAAGGAAAGCTCTAAGGACAGCAAGCCCATCATCAGCAGCAGCAATTTCATTCACCTTCTCCACCACCGGATGCGGGAAGGCAGCATACTGGTTCACTGCTTGGTCGTAAATAGTTTCAGTATCCGCATTATACAAAGGGAAGTTGGAAGGCGGGACGCCTTTCTCAGCAAACCCTAGACCAAGCAGGAAGCCGGTCCGTTCCCCATCCTCATGAGAAGCGTTGAGGGCTGCGCTCATAGCATCGTCGTAAGATGTCTCTGAAAAGACCCGATGCACAACCTACAAAAAACGTACAAGTATAAGAAACTTCTATTCTACAAAGGAAAGCGTGAAGACATAAAGCTAAAATACCTGAGGCAACGCTTCTCGAAGAAGCCATTCCTTGGCAACCAGAGCTTGGGTGCAGGCGCGTTCAGCTTCGTTCTTATTAAGATTGGCGAGAAGCACATCCTTTGCAGCGGCCTCTTCAACGCCCCGCACACCCCTCTGGTCCAGGATCTCTTGAAGCTTCTTCGCATCCTCCATAGCCAAGGCATCATGAGCCTGTTGAAGAGCCTCTAATTTGGCTTTAAGTTCTTCATTCTCCAGGCGGAGAGGCTCAGCAACAGCTTCAGCCTTGGTGGCCCTCTCGGTCGCGTTCCTCGCAGTCTCCTTAGCTAGCCGAAGCTGTTCGTTAACAGCTTGGGCAGCCTTGGAGCGGGCCTCGAGTCGCGCTTGAACCTCAACCTCGAGGGCCTTGAAGGCCTTCTCCTTCTCCGCAGATACTGCGGTTAGTTTTTGGTTCTCCTCCCGGAGAGCACGCGCCTGGGATACTTCTTTAACGCGAGCTGCTTTCAACTTGTCGTTTTCACGACAAAGCAGCTCGACGCGTGGCTGCATCCGGGCCAGGAGAACCCGAAGCTCCTTGGTTAGCCTACCCTCCTGGTAGCTAACCATGGCTTCCCCCAACGCACCATGGGGAGCAGCGTGGCGAGCCCAGTCCACGCACTCCACAGGTGTGCGAAGGGTTGTTCCTCGGCGAAGGTTCCATCTTGGAACATACACTTCATTGGAATCCGACACTGCAAAAGAAACAAAGCAGTTAGGAAAAGATGATAAAAAATGCATAAAGGCCAAAAGAACCCTACGCACCTGTAGGGTCGATCACAGGCCGATAGCCACCGAACCCATCACCTGAACCTAAGGGAAATCCATCCAAAAGGTCAGGCAGATGGGAAGGTAACAAAGATCGGCGAGAAGCCCCGCGCGTACCTGAAGGTCCAGCCGTCGAGGCCGATGGCGGAGGCGGCATGGTTTCCTCCGCAGTCGATGGCGGAGGCATGGTGTCCGCCGCGGAGTCAGCAGCAACAGTAACCGCCGGCTCGGTGAAGGATGCTGTAAAAATCGCACTCACCGCCGGCGGCGACGTCATCTCGGCTGGAACAGTTGGCTCAGAGGACTGAGCAACTGGACCAGCGGAAGCAGGCGCAGGTGCCTGGGTCGACGCCTCAGGTAGGCTGACCGAGCCTACCGTCATTGGCGGAGAGGTACTCCCCTGCGCTCCACCCTGGAATGCGTCAACATCACGCCTGCACAAAGAAGATAAGTGTATTGGCAATATATTTATGAAGTATGACAAATCTACAAAGATAAGGATGTTTGTACTTACGGGTTTTCTTGAGCCTGAACGTACGGACGGGCGGAGACGAACCCGATGGAGCCGGTCTCTTGATGCCGGTAACCGTCGTCGTCGTCGGTCCTCCGGAGGTAACAGTCGTAGCCTCCGGAGCAGTGGTCTTCTCACCACCAGGGTTCCCCGCCACCTCTTCACTATCTGACTCGGTGTCAGATAGAATCACTGGATCGGCTGTGGAGGCCGCCTTCTCCTTCCCTTTCCCGCCGGCAGCCCTCTTCTTCCGCACCAACGAAGGACCATCTGCGGATTTTTCTCAGAAGAAGACGGGATGTCAGGAATTCCAACAGCGGGTACAGCATTGAGGGGTTGAGGATGGAATAACGCCTTACCTGGCCGCCGGTGGCTCAGGATCTCGTGGCCTAAGGGATACACCTCCACGAACCGGTCCGCCATTTGTTCCAGGATGGGCAACTCGTTCTCGTCTAGAGCACGAGTACCCATCCGCGCGGGACCGTCAGCTTCCCGCGGGTACAGGAGCGACTCCAAGTTGTTCCCCTCTGAAAGAAAATAAACAGTTAGAAGATAAACTCGTATAAGCAAAAAGAAACGGAGCATACCGTAAGGGATAGAGTTCGAACCGTATTCGAGGACGATCGGAACCTTTTGCGCGTCAGCCTCTTTCCACACTCGGCTCATCCCCAACATCACCATCCCGGACTCTGGAAACCGGAAAACCGGAGATTGGACCCGGGATATCCTCGAGAACCATTCCGCCTCCTGGTAGTTGGTGGCGTGAAGGCTCGGAATTGCTTGGCCATTTTTAAACTTCATGGCGATGGGGATGGCGCGGGCAGAAATGTAGAAGAACTCCCGCTTCCACGAACGGAGACTGCGCGAGGTTTCACAAATCTTCAAACCCTTGATACGGGTTGTCAGTGTATACCACCCCTGGATGCACCTCCAAGTGTAGAAGGTCATCAGGCGGTCAACATGGGGCTCAAAGCCCAAAATCCGGCACACCCACTCGAAATGGCGAATCTTGGCGATCGCCATGGGGTGCAACTCGGTCAGATGAACACCGTGCCTCTCAAGGACACGGTAAACAAACTTTGTCAACGGGAACCTAAGATTCCCATAGACAAAGAATGTAAACCCCGATCTTGCCTCTGGGGGCATCGTACACGGTCTGATGGGGTTCAGGAAACTCAGGCTCGAAAGGATCGAGCATGAACTTCCTAACAACGTACCGGTACTGATCGCCGGGCAGAGCACACTGGCACTCACCAGCAGTACTCTTGTCATCGGCCGAAGACTCAAGATCACGAGAAGACATTGTGCAGAAAGAAGAAAGCGATTTCGGGAAAATGCTTGCCTGAAAAGGGGAGTATTTGCCGGAAATCGCTAAAGAAGAAGAAGAGAAGGGTGAAAGTGTGGATTGCAAACAGCCCTCTCCCCCTTTATATACTAATCGCAATTAATGCGATGAATTTAATGTGGAGGAGAGAGAAATCGAAGGTGCAATGAAACTATGACACGTGGCAAAAAGCAGGCTGGCAACAGCTGTTGACAGGACGTGTGCCAGTAATTTCGCGGCCACGCGCCCGAAAAATCGCGCCCACGCGCCTGAAAAAGCGTCTGGAATGACCATATAATGTCACGTCACCATAACTTCCTGCACGTCCTGACACAGTCAGAAGAAACCGTCGCACGACGTTTCAGACGTTTGGACTGTTCCTATCTTTCTACCAACTCTTCGAATTTCGAAATTCAAAATTCAAAAAAAGATTCAAAAGTAAGCGGGAAAACACCCCTAACCTTGGCAAACAAGTAACCGTAAGACGGATGCGGGTACAGTGTAAAGGCAAAACCCTTCACATACCTGGCACCCGCAGGGAATTGAAGCCAAGAAAACCTTGGCAAACAAGTAACCGTAAGACGGATGCGGGTACAGTGTTAAGGCAAAACCCTTCACATACCTAGCACCCGCAGGGAATTGAAGCCAAGAATACCTTGGCAACCAAGTAACTATAAGACAGGTGCGGGTACAGTGTTAAGGCAAAACCTTTCACATACCTAGCGCCCTGCAGAGAATTGAAACCAAGAAGGATCTTCTAGGCAATGCTTGCGGATAGAGGAATAACATCCCCGCATAACGGGAACGTCGAGAATTATATTGTTTGAAACTCCGTAATGGAATTGGTGGTCTTAGCATAATTGATCACTATGTTGAAAACCACCAGAACCTCATGGAGACTATATACAAGTAAGACTCAACGCTCCTGACTTGCGAGAAGGCTACATACCTACCCGCATCATACCCAAAGATCAAGCAAAAAAATCGGGAATTTTTGCAAGTGACATTAGGAAACCCGCGGGAAGAATCCCCACGGAGAACCTTAAAACTAAAAACCCTTTTCAAAACCCCTTGCTCAAAGTCCAAAAGTTCACCTCACTTTATTAAACATTCATGAGAAGAACATTGGACTGGGGGGACTTGAAGAGGTAGGTCCCAGCAGAGCCCAGTTGGTCCCGCAAGACTCACCTTGAACAGGGACGTCTGCGCAAAGGCCATCGGCTTCCGCAGGACCCACCATGCTCAGAGAACCTTACGCGCAGTACGCAAGCTGTACACGCAGGGAAAGCCTCCCAATGGTGAAGTACCCCGCCTGTTCCCGCAGTTGCGGATACAAGCCATCAGGGAAGGCTACCCGCAGATAGCAGGGCTACACGCACAAGACAATAGATACTTCAGTAGTCACATGAAGGAATGAGCAAGGCGGGAACAATCCCGCCAAAATGAGCCAGTCCGTATGATTCTGAAAGATCTTCTGTACTATACCTACCAAGGTATGGATAGGACAGACAATCTGACCAGAACAGCCCATGAGCCAATCACAGGGTGACAGCTCACCGACAACAGTACGAGGAGGAGCACCCTCTAGTACTGTTTGTCACTATTAGCCGCTGCCTACTCACCAACCCTTACTGCAGGGCGTGCGCAGCCTACAGTTGGTGGAATAGTGTTACTGTTGGCCGTAACCTATTCACCAACCAGCATGGCCTGCGTATAATCCACAGTAGGTGGGACGTGCATAATCTACAGTTGGAGGAATAGTGCAGCCGACTTTGTTACTGTTGGCCGTAACCTATCCACCAACCAGTATGGCCTGTGCATAGTCCACTGTTGGTAGAACAGGAATACTATTCAGCCGGCTGTACCTTCTAGGAAACCTACCTTCGGCTATAAATACTCCAACATCTTGGAATGGTAAGATCCATCTGCTATCCTGTTATCTAGCAATCTCTTAATATACACTTATATTCAGAGCAACCTAGTCTGATTCTCACGCCGGAGGGTGGTCACAAGGAGGAACCCCCCCTTCTCAGTGACGAGCTTACGGTGTTTGTTTTGCAGGTCCCCTGAAGAACAACCGTCTCTGTTGGACCTCATTCTCGTGGGAAACATTACTTAACCCCCAGATTATCTATAATCTGCACCGGGTCACTTAGTGTTTCTTCACTCTCTCTATTCGAAACCAACGCCACCGTCACCGCCACCGTCGCAAACCTGCACCATCTCCGAACACTTCAATTCCCCACTAAACCCCTACGCTTACGTCACTACTCGTCATCCTCTGCTTCCGCAATAACCGATGAAACAAGCGGAGATTGTGAACAACAGCATCCGTGGACTGAGTGGGTGACTTTCGTTGACCGGTTGAAGTCAAAGGGGTACATTAGTGAAGAAGCAGCTGGAAGTGATATGGTTTCTGTTTATAATGATATGACTATTCTCAAAGAAGCTTGCTTGAGTTTTGGCCGTGACCGCTTTGATTTATTCAAGTAAGATTTCGTTGAATCTTAATAATGGGTTATATTTTCATTTTGTATAAAGAAATATATTTTATTTTTTGAAATTTTATTGTTCATATGTATTAGGCTGATAACTAATTAAAGATCCTAAATTGGATAGTTATAGTTAGTTAGTATTTAGTAAGCCTGGCAAACTGGGCCGGTCGGGTTGGTTTGGGTAACCAGTTAGCAGGCCCGGCTCCGAAAAGGCAAAAGAAAATTTGGGCCGAAGGTGAAAATTTTTTTTGGGCCTTAAATAAAATGAGTATTTTGTTGGGCTTAAACAACTTAATTTTGATATGGGGGGCTGTTTGGTAGCCTCTTAACAGTTATTAAGAGGCTACCTCTTAATAGCTCATAACATCTGAATGGTTAAGTAGTAGCCTTAAGTCTGAATGGTTAAGAGGCTACCTCTTAATGGTTACCTCTTAACCATTCAGACTTAAAGCTACCTCTTAACCATTCAGATGTTATGAGCCATTAAGAGGTAGCCTCTTAATGACTGTTAAGAGGCTACCAAACAGCCTAATTGGTTATAATTTAGGTTGTGCAAAAAACTTTTGTATAAAAATAGGATTAAACATGTTGAGAGTAGAACCCATAACCTTTTGGTTGAGAGTAATACCTCCTTGCCACTAGACCAAGCTAATGTTTATGCAAATGAGTTTAAACACTAACTATACATATTGTTTTAATAAAAATACATATAAATTAAAAAAAAAAAAAATCGGGCCTAGCAGGGTGTCGGGCCTGTGGCCGTCGACCACCCAGCCCTGCCAGTTAGAACGGGCCTGGTGAAATTGGATCCGGATTGAGTTGAGTTGACCCAGAATTGCAAAAACCGGCTGCAACAGTCACTAGAAAGGCACGGTCTGTTGAATTAACGGAAAGGGATTCGGAGTTGCAAACACCGGTTGCAAACGTTGTTAGAAAGGTACAGTTTGTTAACATAAAGGAAAGGGATTCAACGTGTAATGTTGAAATGAAAAGAGGAGATTGGTTGTGTCCCAAGTGAGTTTATGTTGAAATCCTTTTTCATAATTTTTCACTTTTCGAAATTTAAGTTTATAATTTGCTTAAATGTTTTTGTAGGTGCAATTTTTTGAATTTTTCCAGGAATAAAAAGTGTCGGGAATGTAACGAAGATGGTCCTCAAAATGCTAGTGGTAACAATGTTGAAATGAAAAAAGGCGATTGGAATTGTCCTCAGTAAGTTTGTAAATAAGGTTTAAATTTGGTTTCATTGCTTTTCACATTTTTGTTATTCTTTAATAAAAAAACATCACTTGAGGGAACTTATAGTTGAATTAATGATTGTGTATATACTAAAATAGATGTTTTTATTTTGCAGATGCAATTTTATGAATTTTTGGAGAAACATTCGGTGCTTGAAATGCAAAACCGAGGGGCCGAAGAGGGTTGGAACAAATGATGTTGAAATGAAGAAAGGAGACTGGAGCTGCCCACAGTAAGAAATCTGTACACACAATTTGTTAAATATATGCAAATAGTTTTTAACCTATGAACTTTTATATTATTTATTTAGGTGTGAATTTATGAATTTTGCTAGCAACACAAAGTGTTTTCATTGTCGAGAGCAACGCCCCAAGAGGCAGGGAGAGTGGGAGTGCCCCTCGTAAGTCCCTAAGTTTTTTTTTCACACCAACGTGTTTATAATCGTTTTATATATTTTAATTGCTTTAATAGGAAGAATGTGTCAAAATGCTTCCGGTTACTATAACCGGGGCCAGCAAGTTTTGACACGACACGACATGAAGTTAAAGGGTTATAACTGGTTATATTTAATCATGTTAATTGTGTCGTGTAAGCCATTTATTAAACATGCTTGTTTTAGTGTTTAAGCAAATTAAACGTTTAGGTAAGTATGACATATTCAGTCTAATGTGTATTTTATTTATTTTGGGAAAGGTGTGATTTCTTCAACTATGCCGGAAATGTTGTGTGTTGGAAGTGCAATGGTGAAAGGCCGAAAGATGCAGAAGCTAAATACCAAGAACAGATAATGGAGGAAACCGTAAGTTTGCTTGACTACAAATAAATGTTTAGCGGTCGAATGCAACAGGGCCAATATGTAACAGTAATGGTCTTCTGTCATAACATTACATTTAATGGTAATGTTAAAAGTAACTATAACAGCAATTTTGTGGAGAGTGTATACTTGAAAGATTAATTGGTTTTTCTTTTCTCTAATTAATTATTTTCCCCTATCTCTATTACGGATCTTGAGGATCATAATGGGGGGACTGGTGAAACAAGGGTTTTTGGCAGCCCATACTTGGCGGACAATCACATCCCAGGGTTCCTCTCATCAAGGCTCATCACCTTTGAAACTTCTTTTTCCGGTTCTTCTTCCGGTTCTTCTTCCGACTCCTCTTCAACTTCCTCTTCGGGGTTTTCTTCTTGTTCAACTTCCACATTACTTGTATTTACCTCAATCCGAATGGTCTCAGGTTGTATTACTCTCATCTTGGGTCTCCTCGATGGACCTGAAACAGAAGCATGCGGAGAATCTGTAGGGTTGTAAACTGGGGTCCTTGGATCAGAGTAGATTTGCATCCAGCTTGGGGTAGCCTGCTTAGGATCAGACTTAGCTGGCGCATCAATCTGCATTTTATCCGAAGGATGATCCGTTGGGGTTGGCGGATTACTTGGAATGTTTATTGGCATCTGCTCCGTGCCCGGGAAGTAAATGGGTTGATTCCCATATGGAACCACCGGTGTGAGAGGTCTGTCATGGTCGAAGAAGTTAGCATAGTATTCATCACTTTGACCATCAAGAGGAATAATGGGTTCCGAATGTCCTGTTCGTCTCAATACTTTGTAAAAGGATTCTATTATCTTCTTGAATACCGACATCTATGAATATTAGAATGAGAAGGGATAGAAAAATTAAAATGATAAGAAATAGGAAAGAATATCAACCTATCTTATCCTTATATAATAATATTGAAACTTATCTCTGATCAAAGCTTAGGTATACTTATATACCTAATTCGCTAAGATCGATGGCTCTGATACCAACACTTGTCACACCCCAGCTCAGGGCCTAGGCGTGTGACTCGTAAGTTGGTACCTGTTTTGTAAATACATCAGAGTTAAAGGTTGTAAAGCGGAAGACTTTTAATAAAATATTATTATATTCAAATCACGGGGTTTGAAACACCCGTTAAGTTATACAAAAGTGTTTGGATATTAAAACCATGATTTACATTATTTTAATATTAAAACATCCTTTGAGCCATCAGATCGTCTAACGGCTATCCTTTGTCTCCAAACACCTATTCTCCATTACCTGTAAAACAGTTATAAAAAAAATACGTCAGCAACACATGCTGGTGAACACGCTGACAAAAAACATTAAAGTTACTTAGTTATCCCCTCGGGTATCATGTGACCCGGCCCATCATGGCTTAGGAAACAACCAAGTTAAATATACTATTATAAACCTCCAGTTATACTTGAAACCTCTCAGCGACACCACGGCATCGAGGTCTTGGCAACTATCCAATATACACGAGATAATCCCCTCTCGAACATTACTTGGGTCCGGCCCAACGTGGCGGAGGCATTAGCAAGTGTGGTGCGGTGTGCCCACCGTCTGCCCACATATGTAAGGATCCAGACAAACGTATACAATAGCCTGAGGGCCAGTATTACTTTTGTTTATAAAGTTTTAGGGATATAATCCCATGCAAACATTCAAGACTTTGTTTTAAAAAAAGTTGGACGTATTCACCTTTCTTCTTGATTGGTGTTTCTCACCAATTTGTCTCGTTACCTCGGACCTATAGTACGAGAATAACATTTTATAAGTACTAGATCAACGATCTAGCTTCAGACCTTTAGTCTGATTGCATAGCCTTTACCTTGACATAAGGACCTCTAGTCCTTTAAGGACCTCTAGTCCTTTCTTGTTAATCAATTATAAACCTTTGTTTCTTTTTCGTGAAGAAACATATATTTCAACTTTCTTTTATATAAAAAATATAAAATCTTTATATAAAATAAAGAAGAATTATTTTATCTATAATCTCAAGTTTATAAAATCTTATTTCCACTTTATAAAATCAAGGTACAGGCTATATCCCTGACTAGGGTCTAAGCCATTTATATTATAATAATCAGGCAGAACCCCTACCTTGAATGACTTATTTATAGAAATGCTTGTGCTTTACTTGAACAGCACTTCTACTTGAAGGTAAGTAGAGAGGGTATTTAAGTAGGGTTATGGCACGCATTTCTTGGTAAGGCTTGTCGGGATATCGCCATCTCGGGTCGTGCCATGTATATCGAGGCAATGTGTGAGACTTGTAGTGTGTTGGATGAGTGAGGATCACCCCCATGGCCGGCCTATTTATAGAAATTTTTGTGCAGCTTCGCGTATCGCGAAGCTGCACTAGCTTCGCTGAGTCGCTGCATAGGCTTGCCACGTGTCGTTCCTGCCTCTCCACGTGTACTGCATCTTCGCATATTGCGAAGATGCACAACTTGGATTCTTCGCGTATCGCGAAGATGCAAAATTTTGAATGTGTTCATTTTTAGTCCCTGGTCTTTTGGTAACTTGCCATATCTTGATCTTATCATCATCCAAAAATACAAAAGCGGCTCTGCGAGCGTGCGAAGTGCAAAGTGCGCCAACATAGCGCCCATCGCCCTTCACCCGAGCCCGTGCGCGTCGGGTGCTTCGCACCCTCCGCTAAGACTAGGGAGAGTGGTTGGCCACTTAAGAACATTTCCATGGAATGTTCTCTCCTTATAAAGTGTTTAATATTTCTTTCTTTCTCCGATATGGGATGGAGTATCCTTACTCCTTTTCTTAACATAAACTTATGTCATCCTTTACTTTATTTTACCCACTAATATCATAAATATTTTTAGTCCCTTAACTTTATTATTTGTCAAAATTTGTCCAAAATTTTCGTGATGTTACAATACTAATAATACAAAAGACTAATAATAAACAAAACTAGGCCCAACAATCTCCATCTAGTCTTTAGTATTGGAAGCCGTCAGTGTCATACTCCAGAACCCCATCTTCAGAGAGTGGAATCTCAACAAGTCTCTTAACAAACTGTTGAAAGCTTCAACTATCTTGTCGGTGTTCTGACGGCCTATGTCTTGTAGTGTGGGCAGGGGCGAGTTATAGAGCTTCATGATGTCTTCTTTGCTAAGCCCCATTAACTCGTGCTCGCCATACACTCGCTAGTCTTCCATCGTTTTGTAGTGAATGACGACTTCACCTGTTGTATTATTAAGCTCCCAACCGATGAAATCATGGAGAAGATTTGGCTCAAATGGTTCTCCATGATAAATAATCTGACTGTCTTTGGGAGCTGGATACCTCCACATCAATCTTCTTTTCCCGGTGGCCGGGTCAATCTCTCTCGGATTCTTGTATCTCCGGCCCTTATTCACCTCAAAGTTGGCATAATCCAACTTTGATTCCCGATGCAGATGACGCTTGAGCCAGACATCAAGATCCTTTTCACCAAACCCATCTCCCACTGCCTTTCTAAAGTAGTTTATATCCAACTCGGGCAGAGAGTGCAACTGTGTTCGAGGATAGGTAGATGAGGTCTCCGCTAGCCCTTTTTGAGGGTTTTGAGATCGGTACGTTTTGATATGTTATTGGTATTTTACCGATTTTTTGCCTTCAGTGCCGGTACCACACCCGGCATTTTCGGTATCGGTATTTTCAATACCGGAGCTTATTGTTGGGAATCATAAATTAATAATTAATTTAGGGAGAAAACAACAGTTAGCCCAAGATAGACGGAAGCAATTTTGTGGATACAATTTATGCCTTGATATATCCTATCCATCCACATTCCATAACGACTTGTGAAGTCTTCCATGGGCCATAATTAAGGTCCCCTCCATCTACACAATTATTACTTAATGTAGTTTGTTCATCATAGCAACTCATATTTCGACTAAGTTTTCTCTAATAAGTTGAGGTTGAATGATGGGAAATCAGCGGGTTTCGGGGCTTCGTATTGTTTTCTTAAGCATGTTTTTGGTTGCAACCAAATATGTGTGTCTCGGTGCTCAAAATTCAACAAGAAGCTGCCATGAGCAAGAGAGACAAGCACTACTTGAGTTCAAAAATAGCGTTAAAGATGAGTGCAAGGTGCTCTCATCATGGGTTGGGACTAATTGTTGCTCGTGGAAAGGTGTCCGTTGTGATGGTGCCACTGGAAGTGTTGTTGGGCTCCATCTCAGGCGAAACCAAGGGGATGCTATGGAGTCCCACCACTACTACGAAGAATGCTACTTAGTTGGTGATAAGGTGAACGCATTTTAGCGGAGTTAAGGCATCTAAAAGACCTGGATTTGAGTGGGAATGATTTTCAAGGAAGTCAGATTCCAGAATTCATTGGCTCCTTCAAGCAACTAAGTTACCTCAAATCTTTCTGATGCACGCTTCAGTGGTATTATTCCCCACCAATTTTTAATGTAGCTCACTCAAGTCCATCAAGAATCAGTTAGCCCAGTAAGAAACTCGCATCCCATAAAGTTAAAACGTGTGTGTATATATATATATCTATAATATATATAAACAAAAACCCTATAATCTTACGTGTCGCGATGTGGTCGCTTCCTTCTTTTATGGAAGCCACCAGATTGCTTAATTTTTAAATGGAGACGTCTTATTGATTTAACCCAAATTCATGGGTATAGGTCTTACAAAAACCAGATAGCTCTTAAACGGGTTATAACATCTCATTAAATTAAAAATTAATCTTATCAATTATTTGATATGAAAATCCTATATAATAGAGATATACTAAAATTTAATATCCAATTTAAAAAAAAAAGATATTATGTATAATTAATAAACAATTTTATAGTAAAAAACATAAGCTGGTCATGGGTCACTAAATCCAGATAGCTTTTAAACGGGTTATAACATATCATTTATTTATGAAACATTTTCATCATCAAACCCTAAATATATTATTAACTTTCTTACAATAAAGAAAATTAAAATCCAAAAAATAAATATTAAAAAACAAAAAATGTAAAAAAACCATTCTCTCAACCCATCAGACTGCTTTATTTGTAAATGAAGGCTTCTCACGCATTTGACTCGAATTCACGGGTAAAGGTCTCACCAAACCCATATAGCTCTTAAACGGGTTATAACATCTCATTATATTAAAAATTAATCTCATCAAATATTTGGTATCAAAATCCTATAAAATAGGGATATACTAAAAATTAATATCCTATTTTATTTAAAAAAAATATTATTTATAATTAAGAAACAATTTTATAATAAATAAAATAAATGGGTAATGGGTATCACCAAACCCAGATAGCTTTTAAACCGGATTATAACATATCATTTATTTGTATTTGTGAAACCATTTCATCATCAAACCTCAAGTATATTTAATTATTAACTTTCTTACAATAAATAAAATTAAAATCCAAATAGACATATATAAATATTGAAAACGAATAATGTAAAACAACCCCCATAATTAATAAACAATTTTATAGTGAAAAACATAAGCTGGTCATAGGTCACCAAATCCAGATAGCTTTTAAACGGGTTATAACATATCATTTATTTATGAAACATTTTCATCATCAAACCCTAAATATATTATTAATTTTCTTACAATAAGAAAATTAAAATCCAAAAAATAAATATTAAAAAACAAAAAATGTAAAAAAACCATTCTCTCAGGCCATCATATTGCTTTATTTGTAAATGAAGGTTTCTCACGCATTTAACCCGAATTCACGGGTAAAGGTCTCACCAAACCCAGATAGCTCTTAAACGAGTTATAACATCTCATTATATTAAAAATTAATCTAATCAAATATTTGATATGAAAATCTTATAAAATATGGATATACTAAAAATTAATATCATATTTTATTTAAAAAATATATATCATTTATAATTAAGAAACAATTTTATAATAAAGAAAATAAAGAGGTAACGGGTATCACCAAACCCAGATAACTTTTAAATCGGATTATAACATATAATTTATTTGTGAAACCATTTCATCATCAAACCTCAAGTATATTAATTATTAACTTTCTTACAATAAATAAAATTAAAATCCAAATATACATATATAAATATTAAAAACGAATAATGTAAGACAACCCCCGTAATACGGGGGATAAAATCTAGTATATATATATATATATATATATATATATATATATACTAGGTTAGATACCCATGTCATACACGGGCTTGACAACTTAAATTCTGTAAGTGATAACTTTTGATAAATAAAGTTGAGTAATACATTAATAAGTATGAAGTTAAGTTACAACTACTATTCACAATCTTAAAAATAAATCATAAATCTCTAAATACTTCTTTCGATACAACAGTAGACGATACACTAAAAATATGGTAACAACTAAAGTAAAATAGAATTATGAGAGCATAAATGGTACAATCGGAACAATACGAACCAGTCATCAATAAAAGAAAGCTTTCAGTCAGTCGAAATGTGCAGTAAAAGAGAATCAATAAGGTTTTGATCGACAATATATGGATAAAAAGAAAGAGATTACAGTTATAGGGGAAAAGAAGGCGGGCTGGGTTCAATTAAAGATCCACGTATTTTAACAATGAACCCGCTAAGTAAGTTTTAGAAGCTAAAATGTTTCATATACATGTAAATGTTTTCTTACATATAAAAACGATATAATTTATATTAGACAAATTAAATAATGAAAATGTTCGGTTTATAAAAATGTTTTATAAACAAACCTAACGTTTTTAAGAAATAAAATACGTTTTGTAAAAGCAATTAGAGAAATCATTAAACAAAAAATATATAAAAAGAACTTTAAAAAATGTATAATCAATGTATAATTAATAGGAGAGAGAGGCGGGGGAAAATAGCAAGAATGCATAAGAGAATGACATGTGGCAAGAGGAAACTTTTATTTATTATATAGTATATATATATATATATATATATATATATATATATATATATAGAGAGAGAGAGAGAGAGAAAAGGGTTCAAATAAGAATAAAAAGTTTCCTAGGAATGGTAAGAACCAATATATTTTTGATATTTAGCATTAAAACCTATGGTAAAAGAATAATTCTAGGAAACTATGTCGGTTATAATGGTGAAAGAGTAATTCTAGGAAACTATGTCAGTTTTTGGTAATTTTAAATATCAATCCTTGGATCCCCTGATCTAATGGCCCATAATTATTCTTACCATTTCTAGAAAACATTGTCTTTTTACAATAACCTATCTCTCTCTATATATATATACCTATTCTAATAAAGTAAAATAATTGTGTACACTTGTCATCTTTTGGTTAATTCTGACAATTTTTTTCCTCCAAAACTAATATACCCTAATATATGTAATAGATCAATAATTATTCACTTTCCTTTTACACTCTATTTATATTATATCTATATATTTTTATAAATATAAATATTGACATATTATTTACTATATATTTCAAAATTCTTGATAAATTTTAAAAATCAACTACAAATCATGTTTCTCAAAGATTGAAAAGAATATAATTTCAAATGTTTTACTATGTATATTGTAGAATTTATAAAGAAAAACAAAACTCGAATATGCTTTCATTTTACAAAGTAATTTTTTAATTATTAAATTAAAATATATGCTTAAAAGTCGATCAAATTTTTTAAAATCAATCCATTTATCTATTATTATTATTATTGTAAATTGTCATATAAATTTATAAATTCAAAATATATGCTTTAAATATATCCATATATTTTTTTCCGGTTAATTTAGTAAACTATGTATATGTTAAAATGTACGAATCACTTTCAAACATAAGAAAGTTTATCATACTTAATTTCTTAGTTTTTTTTATCAAGGATTGTATCGGGTTTTTTGTGGAACTTAAATTTGATTTAACGGGTCCAAAGTTAGTAAATAGATTGTTTGGTACAAGTTAACTACATTTAGGTCAAAATTTGTTACGGGTCAAAAATGGAAAATTTAAGTATTTTTAAAAGTTTGAGAATGCAAATAGATTTATCGTCAAATTTGTTATGGGTTCAAAGTGTTGTCCTGAAAATGTCAAAAGTATGAAAGTTAAAATTTTAAACATGATTCGGGTTTCGAATTTATTTTTAAGGGTGTTTTTTGAAATAATCAAAAGGTTCGGGATTTAACAAATTGACTATTTTTCCCTTAGCTATTAAAATTTAAGAAAATATTGCGAACACCTTCGACATGCCACCCCCATGGCTATCAATGCTTCCAACTTTTATCAGATTTGAAATACTTATGTCAGCATTAACTTTTTCTTCAATTGTGATCAGAACATTGTATGTGAAACATGTCATGCAAAACTATGCTCAAATGCAACAAAATATTCAAAAAATTGAATGGGTTAACATATTATTTTTTATGTTGTCATTATGACAAAGTCGAGAAGCCCTATGAAACTTATCAAAAAAAAAATTTCATGGTGTAGCATATACGCTATGTAATTATTTGTTTTACTTGTAATTTTATAATTTGAATTATCCCGTGTGTGACACGGGTTCTAAAACTAGTATATATATATATATATAGGGGAAAGATCAAGAGAAAACTCATCTTTAAAGAGAAAAAAACTTAAAAACTCCTAAAGAATTATTTTTAATTAAAAATAAAAAATATTTTCAAATTTCTGTTTTTGCCATTATTCTTACATTTTCTTACCATTAACTCGAAAAAATTAAAAAAAAAACCCGTTGTAATGCACATACGTATTACTGTGTGAACCCGTTGTATTACACATGTGTATTACTATGTATTTTTAAGGTCAATAGTGTTTAATTGTATATATTCAATATTTGTGTATTGTATATGTGTAGTAGTGTTGTATTATATGCAAAAAATAATAATAATAATAATAATAATAATAATAATAATAAAGAATTATTTTTAATTAAAAATAAAAAATATTTTCAAATTTCTATTTTTGCCATTATTCTTACATTTTCTTACCATTAACTCGAAAAAATTAAAAAAAAACCCGTTGTAATGCACATACGTATTACTGTGCGAACCCGTTGTATTACACATGTGTATTACTATGTATTTTTAAGGTCAATAGTGTTTAATTGTATATATTCAATATTTGTGTATTGTATATGTGTAGTAGTGTTGTATTATATGCAAATAATAATAATAATAATAATAATAATAATAATAAAAGTCGATGTAGTACACATGTGGTTTAATGTTGTATTACACATACGTATTAATGTAGTGTGTATCAAATATGTGCAATAGTGTTGTATTCTATGCAATACAACACTTTTGCATATATGTAATGCACACTATTACACATGTGTACTACATCGATGAGGTTACCAACAATATTTTTTTTAACCAATAACAACATATAAAAATAACGGAAAAAAAATAAACTTCAAAATTTTTTTTTTTTAAAAGTTAAAAATAATTTTTTAAGAGTTTTTAAGTTTTTTCTTTAGAAGGAGTTTTCACTTGATCTCACCTATATATATATATATATATGTTACTGTACTTTCGTAAGTTTTCTATGTTGCTAACTCAGACTCGAAGCTTTTCACTTATCATTTACAGTTTTTTTGTATGTTGGTTTTTTATTTTAGAGACAAAACTATTTGTTAAAGCGCTTACTAGCAACGTTTACATAAAAATTAAAAGAAAAAACAAATGCCGTATTCACTAGATGTCCAGATCGTATGAATAGCCATAACTTTCATTTGGCGATAAGTAGTTTTACTTTTTGAATTTAAAAGTGTAACACCCACAAAAATTTCAAGATACAAAAATGTCAACTTTAAAAAGTTGAAGAACTAAAGTGTAATACTTGATATTAGTGAGGGTAATTACACAACATGTCTGTTTTCAAATACACATTAATATTTATATACAAAACATTATTAAAATGCGTGTAGGAAAAAAAATGATCATTTGAATTATGAGGTCTCTATATGAAAATTTAAAATAATTAAACACCGTTTACTAGTAAAAAAATATACAAGCATCATTTATCATATTAATTATATATATAGGGGTATATATGTATATGTGTAAAGTACTATATTAATAAAATGGATGTATGCGTTTGCCATTCAAATCTACTTGACAGAAATTATGTTATAACAATAATATATATTAGTAACAGTAATACGGATTTAAAGTATTTAATAATGGATATGAGAATAAACAGCTCAAGTTGAGCTCTAATTGAAATGCCACGCTTTTGAGTAAGTAACGCCCTAACTATAATGTGTCAGTTTTGTAGTAATAACTGACAAAAGAAGTAGGTACAAATATACGCATATGAGTATATAAACTATAACAATATATATTTCAGTTTATATTCGAAATATTGTTACTCGAACGGTTAAGCCAAAGAAATAATCGTTTGAGTTATGAGATATTTCAACAAGCGTTTACATTTTCAAATATTAATAATTAAACTAGATAAAATATTAATATGGATCACATTCACATATGAAGTTGTTTACGCTCCATAGGTTATAAACCAATTACACACATAATAAACTTTTAATATATATATATATATAAGTTCAGGAGATAAATGAAATTACTGTAAGAAATGTGAGAAATGAATATGGGTCACTAGTTTTATTTTAGGTTTTAAATATTTTAAAATAAATGAAAAAAAATATAAATGCAACGATAAATGCATCATCTCTCTTCAATTAATACAACTAATCTAACCATAATAAATCCCTCTATAATTAATATACCTAATTAATTTAATTAAAATAATTAAAAAGGTAAAAAATACTAATTTAGTTTTATATATAAGTTAATTACCCCCTTTTCATTTATCCAACAAAAATATAATTTATTCATACAATACTATTTCTTTTTATTAAAAAAACAATTTATTTTTCACTCAATTTATTAGCATATATCAACACGTAATTTTTAACAATAAATATCACAACATAATATTTTTTTCCAATTGATATACTTAGAAAAATTATTGTGATAAATAATAATAAAAAAATATCATACAAATGTGTCCATTAAATATAGACAATAAATATACAACATACACAAAATTATATAACCTACACTTGTTAATGTATGAATGAATTGCATTTGTGTAGGATAAAATTTTCGAATGTAGGTTATATGTTTTTCGTGTGTAGGTTATACATTTTCGTGTGTGTGTGTAGTTTATTGATGCTAAATTTTGTATGTCGGTTATATGTTTTTCGTATTTAGGTTATATGTTTTTTTATTTTTAGAATAAGTGTAGATTATATGTTTTTGTGTATGTTGTGTATTTTTTTGTTGATATTTAATGCAAACATGTGTAAGATGGTTTTTTATACTATTCATCACAATGTAACTACGTGTTGATGGATATTAATATATTGAGTTGGAAGAAATTGGTTTTGTATAGAAATAAATTTTAATGTATGAATAAATTGTACTTGTGTAGGATAAAAACTCAAGAAAGAAAAAATAAGTTATAAAAATAAATGACTTCTTAATATTTTTTAATTATAATAATTTGATTAGTTATATTAATTGAATATAAAACTATTATATTTATTAATTATATTAATTGAAGAGGGAGCATGCATTAATACTTTTCTTATTTATCTTTAAGCATTTAAAACCTAAAATAAAACTAGTGTCTCATATTTATTTCTCACAGTAATTTTATTTTTCTCCTAAACCATCCCATATATATATATATATATATATATATATATATATATATATATTATTACGTTATGTAACAAAACTACACTTCTATATATAGTAAAATATTAAATAAATACATATACATAGAGAAATGTATGAGTGTGGGAATTCTTGCATGCTGATGGATTGTCACGTTGTAGTTATTGACACTAATCTAACATATATCTATCACTTGAAAGTATATATATTTTTTTAAGTATTACTTATCTCTTACTTTGTGACCGACATCAAGTAATATATATATATATATATATATATATATATATATATATATAGCTTGGAATTCCTTTGTACTTATTAAACACAAAAGATTCTTTAAAGAAATTCGGAGGGTAACGAAGAGAAAAAACAAGAAAAATACATACGGGTATATACACAAAATATGTTCTCGGTGAGAGACAATAAATTGATAGTGGATCATGGCCAGGAAAATAAAGAAGTAGAAGCATTAGTCTTGGAAGCATGTATAGAAGTTCTATCGGTTTATTCCCTCAATTACTCTACAATAAGTAGGAGTGCTGTCCGCGTCAAGTCTAGACATTTCTTATAAAGTATCCATACAAAGTCAATCATCAATCATTCATAAAGGTTTTCAAATGAGATCACCACATCATTCAGACAGACAATCACAGATGAATACGTTAAACCTTTATAAACAGTCAAACATATTTATACCCTATAAGATAGACATGTTGTTTGTGTTATAGAGTCAGTCAAATATTTGCATGAGATTACGTGATCTCTAAAACATTGTAATACAAAATAGAGAATAAAATAACTCAGACCGAATGCGCATGTGTCTGGATCCAAACATAACTGTTCAGCCTATACAGTCAAAGGCTACGTGGCCGCGAGCTAACAGTCATATATAATTCTCTGTTATGGGCTACGTGGCTCGGAGAAATTGTGTGTGTGTAGGGCAGTGTTACATATACCAGAAATAGAAATGTTTCTGCTAAGCTTGTCAAGAAAACTACATTTGTATTATAATTGTTATTTAAATGATTTTAGAGTCATAACTATTCACCAGCACATAGCTGACGTATTTTATTCCCCAAATGCAGATAACTAAGTTTGGTAGTATATGCAAGGATTAGAGTCGTCAGGAGATAGAAGCTCGCAAGATCATGATGGCTCAAATTTTGAATATAATAATCCTTGTTCTATGAAAACAATATTTTTGTAAATATCGACTTGGGTATTTAATTCCCAAGTAAATTTTTCAATGTAAATTAATATTATATTAACCAATAAGTCTTCCGCTAAAATTAATCCATAACTCTGATCTATTTACAAAACAGATATCAACTGGTAGTCATACTTCTAGGCCCTAAGTCAGGGTGTGACAAAAAGCATATGTACATTTGTAGCTAATATCGCTCAATGAACTTGTTAAGGAACTAATGTGCTTTCTCGTAAAAAGTAAGGCTACATATATAGTTCACCCTGAAAACCCAATTGTTTCTTGCCTAAAACACAACTCCTCTGAACAACTACTAAGGGGTGTTTAGGTGAGCTTTTAAAAATTGCTTATTTGTGTTTTAAAAATCAAATAACAATTTGGAAAAACTCCATTTTAAAGTTTTTAGAAAGAGACAACTTTATATAATAGTAACAAACTTTCATTATTGTGTCTTATTGTATCAATTTGGTTACTCTAACTTTTTTTGTTTTAATTAGGTTACTCACAAACTTTTGTCTTATTTAGATCACTCAACTTTTACCTATGTACTAATCAAAGTTTCCGTTTACCATTTTGATAGGTAATTTTGATGATATGGAATATTTTCATTAAAATAAAAATTGTTAATGATGATGTGGACTGATGATAGGAAATTTAAAATTAGTGACATGGATTATGTTAATAAATAAATTCAAAAATTCTTCAGCCAAGCCTCGGTTTCTGCTTTACCAAATAATATTATTGAAAACACATAAAGGTAATCAATCGTCTACATGAATAAATTGGTGGTAAACCTACAATTATAAATTTTAATAATGACCTTCATTTTGTTATAAGCTTAGTTTTTTTAACCACTAACCCATAAATAAGTTTATAAACGAACCAAACGGTTAGTGACAAATTCTTTATGTTCGTTTATCTAATTAACAAACAAACATGAACAATTTTTTGTCATTCAGTTAAACAAATGAATATTAACACAATCTCGTTCTTCCATTTATGTTCGTTAACGTTCGTTCATTTTAATTTGTTAATGTTCATTTGTGTAGGTCCATTTAGCTTTGTTAGTTTACGTTTGCTTTAAGTTGGTTCATTAATATATTCATTTAAAACTTTTTGGCCCATTGCAACTTAGTCTAACTTTAATAACTTTTTAGGCCAAACGGTTGCTCTTCACATTACTTTTGAATGGTTTTAGCGAAACTATGTTCATTCATCTATGTTTGTGAACCATTCGTTTAAACTGTTAAAGAACGAACATAAACGAACACGAACATTTTCATTTTCTAAACGAACGATCACTAACATAAAATACCCAAAACTGGTCAAAAGGTCAAACCTTGTGTGCAGCAAAAACACAGTTGCCAGTGGTGGTCAAGAAAGATCAATTTTAAATCTAAACCAACAACATCAAAACGAAAGGGATTTTTACATTACAACATCCGATCAATTAAACAATAATGAGATGTCAAATTAACAGTAACCAACCTGTTGAATTTAGGGCGTTTATACGGAGGCTGATTCATCTTCGAATCTGTAAAACGCTTAGATGCCAATCGACTGGGAGAAATCTGAGGTGGTCGATGGTCTCACGTAGGACAACAACAGTTGGGTGCAGCAATTAAGCATGTTTAAAGCAAAGAGACCTCTTTGACTGCCATGTAACCCAAATGCCTCCTTTAGTTGACATGTTGTGTAAATGTTGTATATGGATGCCAAAGTGTCCAAAATGTTCTTCATTTATCATATAGGTAGATTATGGCAATGCAAGGACTTAGGGACAAAGACACAAGGGAAAACCCCACATAGAGAAAAGTGCTGAATCAAATATCTCATTAGTAACCATATCTCAGTCTTTATCCGCCACGAACGTGATAATGATTCACACAAGATCATGATGAATAACACTAAATGTATCATAATCAAGTCACAATGGTATTTGGGCCTCTCTCAACAAGAGATATTCAATTCATTCTCTTGTGCCTATCTCTAAATCCCCAACTCCAGCATTGGAAGGAAAACCCCCCCGAGTTCTCAATGCAACAAAAGCCGATTTTTCAATCGAACTGTTGAGTGGGATCGTAATTCTTGGCGTATGGCCTGGCAGTTATTGGAGGTAGATTGCCGCCTTCGAAGCCTGGCCATAGGATTGGGAACGACCAGAGAGCTGGTTTGGATTAGAAAATTGTTGTTTTTTTTAAATTAAAAGTGATTAAACTATTACAATCAAAGCAAATAGATTATTTATTTGATGGGTCCACTTTTGTAGATTCTAAAAAAAACGGTACAAAAGTGAAAAGGATTAGAAGCCACACAACAAAATTATTTAAAATAAATAAATAAAAAATTATAACTCAAGATTTAATGAAAAAGAGAAAATATAAAAACATAAAAAATGTTTTCACCGTCTTTCTTGTTCTAAAAAAATAATAAAAAAGACACAATGTTGAGGAAAAAAATCATTATGTCTTTTTTTCTTAATATTGTGCTATATTACTCAACATTGTGTTATATTTTGTGATATATCTTTGATCTCAGCATTGCGTCTTTTCGTCGCTTTTTTTAGAACAAGAATGACGGATGAAACATTTAAGTTTTTAATTTTTTTTCGTTTTTTATTTATAATTTGAGTTATGATTTTTTTTAGTATTTTTTTATTTTTTGTTGAATTGTTTTTTGTGTGGCCATAAATCCTTCTCGCACTTCTCATTTTTGTATTCTTTTGTATTTTAACCTTTCCTTAAAAACGAATATAAAAAATTCTCTTATGTTTTTAAAGATACTACGTTAAATTTACAAATTGTTCAAAATACATAAGCATTTATTTGTATGTGCGTTTTACTATAATTTTCACTCGTATGATACATGAGTCTCTAACCTAACATTATGTATTTCTTCAAATCTTATGGCCTGGGTTTGGTTGACGGAGAGATTGTTGATAGTGACGAGGACCAGATAGGTGATGTTTTTTTGGATGGGTTTTTAGTTTTTGGAGGTAAATGTGATTAGGATACTACAAAAAAATTGACTTAAGGCAACTTTTATTTTACAAAAAAAGTTGTATTAGGTGAAGTTGCAATAGACCTAATGCAACCCTTTTATTAGATAACGCAACCGTTTCTTTCAAATGCAACCTTTTTAAAATGTTGCATTTGAAAAAACAGTTGCTTTATGTAACAAAAAGGTTGCATTAAGTCTAATACAACTTCACCTAATGCAGCTTTTTTTTGTAAAATAAAGGTTGCTTTAGTCTCAAGCCCGTAAGATCACCCTTAATGAGTGTGAACGCAACCAAAAAAACCAAACAAATATACTGAAATAACCAAATCAAACCGAATTAGAAACCGACAGTTCGTTTTAAACTTTAGTAAAAACCAACATATTGGCTTTCGTTTATTTTTAGGTTTTGTGAAAAACCGAAAAAACCAATGACTAATGTTATTGAATATATTATTTTTCTTATTCTTAATTTTGAGTGTAATTATCTTTTTAGCACTCAATATGCTAGATAAAAACGTTCAATATTTTATTAACCTTAAACTATTTTTTTCAAATATAACACCCAATAGCAATATCTTGTGTCATATTTTTTTTCCCTGGTTAGGAAAAGCGAAAATACCAAATTCAAGACCGAATCAAACCCAAAAACCGTAAACCAGAACAAAAAAATAAATAAATAAATAACCCCAAACCGAATGGTTTTGAAAATTCAAAAACCCACAAATTTGGTTTTCAATTCGGGCTGCCCAATACCACACCACACACACGCTACCACCTTTAGACTATCTCCATTTGGAATTCAACCCAACTTTTACTACAAAACTAACTTAGCTCTCTTTCATCTATTTAACCCAACAAAACCCAACTAGACTGATTCATTAACAACTCAACCTTCACTTTCTTATTAAAAAAGTATTTACAATTGTTTTTACTTTTATTAAAAGTGGTTAAACAATTCGTATCAAAGCAAATAAATTATCTATTTGAAGTATAAAAATATTATAAAAAATTATAGTTATACTTTTAAAGATACAACGTTAATTTGTTCAAAATATATAAACATTTATTCATATTTGTGTTTTACTATAATTTCCGCATGTGTGGTGCACGGTAGAAGTGGGCAAATAAACCGGTTAATCGAACCGATCTGAAAATCGAACCGAAACTGAATCGGTTTGAAACCTATTATGAAACTGGTTTGAAACCTATTGAAAACCGAAGGTTCGGAACCGGTTTTAATTTTCTCCACCAAAACCGGTTAACCGAACCGAAACTAGCCAAAACCAGACAAACCCGAACCGAAACCGATCAAAATTCAAACTGAAACCGTTGGTAAACTGGTCAAGAAACCGGTTTCAACCCGAATCAAAACCAATCATAAACCGGTTTTGACTTTAATTGACCAAACCAAACCGGTTTCTAACCTAAACTGGTTTTAAATTTTAAAAAGGGCTGCGCCCCTCTAGTACACGGGTCCTAACCCACTTACATTATGCATTTCTTCAACTCTTAAATAAAAAAAAAAAGAACAATAATACACACATGATAAACAAAACACAAATTTTCTATTTAAAAAAAGACAGAATGTGTAAATTAGCCCCTCAGTAGAGATGGAACTGATATTGTTTCTTTTTATAAAGATACGAGTATTCTCAAGGACGCTTGCTTGAGTTTTGGCCGTGACCGATTTCATTTGTTAATTCATAATTGTGGTATGGTTATAGTTAATTAGTAAGCCCAGTTAATTAATAAGCCCGGAGCACTGGGCTGTGGCGGGTTTGGTGACGACCAGAACGGGTTCAAGTTAAAACGGGTTTTGGCAAAAGTGGACTCAAGTTTTTTTTAGAATAAGAGTAGTTGTTGGAGACAAACACCTACTTGACCCGTTATTTAATTTGAGTTGACCCAAATTGACCAGTTTTTAATTTAAGTATACTCAAATGGACTCGTTTTTAATTTTAAGTTGACTCGAATTAACCCGTTGTTTAGTTTAAGTTGACTCACGTTGACCCGTATGTTAGAATAAATATATATTTTATATATATTTTATATATGGCCCTTATAATTATTTATCTTATTATTGATCATTGACCTAAATAACCTTATGTTTATAACTGGTAAATCCTTGATTGACGGAATTACCCTTACTAACGTTAATAGGGTTTCCCCTTGGGTGTATATATAGAGAGCTTATTAGAGAGGTTAATAACTAATGATGAATAATAACACCATAAGAATCATCCCCTACCTCTCTCTCTCAAATCGTGTTCATCAAGAACACCTAATCTCCATCCTAACCATACACCCTAAAGGGGAACTCGATCAGATTAAGAAGATGTCAATCTCAAACATCACTGGATTATCAGGTATTACATATTTCCTTGTTTCCATTATATCATCGATTATAGAAACTGATCAACATGTGGTATCAGAGCATGATGTTGATTAATCAGTTTCTTCGATGTCCATAAAAACTGGAATTAAAATAGGAAACGAGTTTTTGATTAAAACCCTTATGTTTACGTTTTTGATCATCATCATAAAACTGATTGGATCTGATGTTCGTATTACTTCTAACGAATTGTTAGGTCTGATTAAAACCTGTTCATTATAAAAACCTGATTATTTTCGAAATCTGTTTTACAAAACTTTCAGATTTCGATTCCAGTATTAAATCTGATAATATAATCGAAAACAGTTTCGTAAAATTCTTGAAACTGTTCTTGTTTTTTTCGAAGATGTTCTTGAAGAACATCATAATTTTCGAAAACTAACCTTAATTAGGATTAACTTGGGAAAATGAAATCTGTTAAAGAGATAATATTATCTCTAAGTTTAATTTCAAAATCTTTTAAATAAAATAAAAGATATAATTTTGAAATCTTATTAAAATTAGAGATAATCTAAAACTTTAAAAAAATAATATTATCTCTAAGTTTAATTTCAAAATCTTTAATATAAAATAAAAGATATAATTTTGAAATCTTATTAAAATTAGAGATAATCTAAAACTTTAAAGAGATAATATTATCTCTAAGTTTAATTTCAAAATCTATTAAATAAGATAAAAGATATAATTTTGAAATCTTATTAAATTTTGAGATAATCTAAAACTTTATAACAGAATCTCCCAAATCCCTTAAAATTAGGAAAATGTTATCAGGTTGATTATTCTTTTCGAATTCTGCTAATGTTGCGAATCAAGGCATCTATTCACAACAACTGGACTCTAATCGCAACAAATGAAATGTTGCGAAATCGCATGATGTTGCGAGAATTACATATTATCTTGCGAGTAACATGTTGCGAATGTCCACTAATTATGTTGCGATCAGAACCTAGCATCACAGAATGTTGCGAAGGGACATATGTTGCGAAAAGTCACTAATGTTGCGAACCTTAAGATGTTGCGAGTATTACTTAAGATGTTGCGACGAGCTAATTTTGCAAGATGTTGCGAGTATTACCTATTGATGTTGCGATCAGCCCATAAAATCACAGGATGTTGCGAGTACTCTTAATCGCAACAATTATGTTGCGAGTGCTTTAAATCGCAACAATGCTGATTACATCACAACAACTACATTCGCAACATCTCTCATAACAACATCATTCGCAACATCTCTTATAAAACATCAATCGCAACATTACTTATGACTGCACTGTTCGCAACATCTAAAATCCCCTAACCAAATTCGCAACATCACTTCGAAGAAATCGCAACTTTACTTATATCTTACATGTTGCGAAATGATCAGAAACCCTTATATATAACCTAACTGATTAAGGGGCCCTGCTCCGTTAAATTACTTAACTTAAATAACACTTATAGTTCACTTCTGCCCAACGGTGATGTGTAACCTAATATTGTTATTTAAGTATAATTAAGTATGTCACTTAAAAGTGTATGTCCTAACATTATCAGACATTCGCATGACTTTAGTTTTGCTTAACTTAAACAACACTTCATGAGTTCACTTCTGCCAAATGGTGATATGGTAGCTTAACAAAGTTGTTTTAGTCTAACTAAGCATAGTCATCTAAAAGATGAGTATCCTAAAATTGCTAGATACTCAAATGACATTAACTTTGCCTTAAATACCTTAAATGTCTCAATTCTGCCCAACGGTGATTTGTTACATTTATGTATTGCAAACTTACCTTGTGCATAACAACTTGATTGTTCCAATTCTGCCCAACGGTGATTTGTTACAATTATTTTCGCACAAGAATTTTATACTTAAATAATACATTTTCTGCCCAACGGTGATCTATTTTATTTAAGTATAATAAAATTAATTTTGGTGTTATACTTAAAATTATCACATCTTCATAATGATCCTTACATTAATGATCCTTCATTAATGATCCTAATTTCAGTCTGCCTTATTAGATTACCCATAACATAAATCACTCTAAAATTCTTCTATAAAGTTTGAATCTCAAACCTAAATCATCCACTCTTATTACAAAACCTAAGAAGAGTTTTGCTTCTAAAAGGGTCTTATAAAATTTGCCCTTTTGAGTCTTGATTATCCTTAAAGACTTGAAATTCTTACTGCTCATTCTGATAAAAGTATTACAGAAAAACACTTGAGCATAATCAGTGGGATAAATAAATGTGTCTCTTATGATAATCAAGAACTCCTTACATGATTCCTATCAGGTGAGCAATTACGGATTCTAAAATTCCTAAGACTAACGTTTTTTTTTTTTCTATGGAAATAATAGAATCAAAACAATTCCTAAGATGCATGCAAAACACTCTAATTCTAAATAAAAAGGTTAATTGGCATTTGTGAATACATCCTAATATTTAATTCCATGACCCATAAACTGAGAGCTTATACATGGAACTTAATGAAGTCTTTTCAGTGTATTACTTTTCCACCAGTACAATTAGATGCCTTAAGAATCAACTATAACACTCAGAAGTACTAAAGGAAACTGAGTGTGTTGCTAGCAATATATGTACAGGAAAAGGAATGCCTAAAATTGAAAATCAAATGTTATTCACCTTATTACCACTAAACCTTAAAAGATGATAGTTCTAAAGTCTTGAAACAAAATACAAGTACTGCTTACAGCTCTAAGTTCTCAAAGGGAAAGTCTCACTACAAAATCATGCCATTAGACTAGGCACGAGCAAAGAGACTATCCATACCTCAAGGGAACAGTTGGCTAAGAAAGGTAGTTACCAATTAATGATATTTAACTCCACTAATATTAATATCCCTATTAACACATGTTAGTTGAGTTTAGTTTTATACGTTTCCTTATCAGAAATCGATAATAATTAAGATGAGAGTCAGTGACTCATTTAATGTTAAGGTTGTAAGAACCATAAAAGCTGTTTTGTATTAAGCTTTATGATACCTTAAACATTCTAGAGTTTACTCAGAATTTAGTATCAATACTAAAGCTACATTTTGACAGTTATAAGGTTTTAAATGACCAAAACAAAGTCACTAATAACTAAAACTATCATATTATCGGTCGTTATTATCTGAATAGAAACCTTATAAGATAAAACTAAGCGATGCTACAAATTTCACAACCTTTTGTTATCATAGAAATGAGAATTTAACAAAAGATAAATGAGACTTACGTACTTCATCCATTAAGACCAAAATTTTCATGAGAAATCATGACTCGGTTGACAAAGGATGAATTGCCATTAAATCTCATTCTTAGTGATTTGAAAGCATGTGTTAAATGCCCTAAATATAAACTGGATAAAGGGAGTAAGTGAGGTCCACCATAAGTTAAAATTCACTGCTATTAGTGGAGCTTAGAAGAATATCAACTTGTATCTAATCTGTTTCCTACTGGACAAGTTCTTTAAAGAAATCAATTCATATATACTTATCAGTATTCCTTCTAAATATGTCCTTAAAATTTCTTATGAAATATGGACAATAAGGAAATCAAGTCTAAACTGCATGAAAGTTTCCTATGACATGAATCGCCAAAACTTGTATGGAGTTTTAGAGGCCTAAAAGATCAGTGGGAGCACTGAGTGTCCTTATATGCAAGAGATGGGGGAGAAACAACTTAATCTACCTCATAAAACATCCCTTGTATAAGACACTGCTCCATTATATCTTGTCTCCTTAACATTTAATGCTACTCCTAACAAATTTTGTTGAATACCTAAATATGGGAAAACTTAGATTTCTTACCAAGACTAATTAATATAATCCTCAATTAGAATTTATTGGTCTTCTGATGTTGACCCTAAGCATGCTGAATTCTTACATATTTCTAAGGTCAGTAGGAGCAGTAAAAGTCCTTATCATAACTTGGCTAAGTACAAGACGCGGGGGGAGAGATTGTCGCTTACTTTAACTCCGATTACACCTCTTGTACACCATACTGCACCAACTCTTACATACTTAGAAACTAATATTGCTCCTAATATACCTGAAAATTTGAAACTCCTTATATACCCAATAATCAACTCAGGAGGTCATCTAGGTCTCAAAGGCCTACTAACTTTGATGATTATGTACCCTACCTGACTAAAGATTAAATGGATTTTGGAAGGTTTAATGATCCTACCTCTTCTAATTAAACCATTAGTATCAATCAATCTTCTAAAATAGTATAACGTTTGGGATTTGGTTGAATTACCTAAAAGGTAGTCATTACTAAACTAAATCTGAATGAATAACGTTAATACACTAAAGGTATGATTGATTGATAAAGGTATACTCAAGAGGGAATAAATTATCAAAGAACCTAGTTCCTTGTCTTACTGTTCTAGTAGCTTATAATAATTTAGAGCTACATTACATGAACATTAAAACAACTTTCCCTAACACTGGCCTACATGTTCGTAAAATAACCTGTAAGTTCTAAACTGAAGGTTAAGAACACTTAGTTTGTAAGTCAATAAAATCCATGTATGGGTTGATGCAAGAATCAATAATGAAATCATAATGCAACTCTCTTCATCAAGAACTAAGTGGATTGATTTACCTACCTCAAGATGAGTGGGAGCAACTAATGTAAACTTGTCCTTATATAGATGACATTCTTTTGACAAGTATATGTTACATGAGTCAAAGTATTGTTAACGCATATCTTGACCTAATCAATCTCGGAGATACCTCTTATTTAATAGTTATCAAAATACACCGAGATAGACTCATTAGTTTTATATGTTTTACATGAAACGGGTCCTTACACTTGTAACATACAATATTGCTCTCCTTTAGAGGCTAATAGGATAAATGAGATTATTTCCTTATGCATCATTAATTAGATGCCTTAAGAAGGTTCAAATCTATACTCGTTTAGATATTGGTCACATTGCTAAACACTAGACTAATTATTTCTATTGTGAAGCATCTGATAAAATATCACAATATCTCTAAGAAACGAGACACAATAATTTAAAGAAGAAGAAGTGAGAACTAAAAAACGGTTGACTACTAATATTCTAACTTTGTCAACTTCTGGGTATATCCTTATGTCAGCAGACATTACTATCTCATGAAGGAGTCCTAACTAACTGATAACAACGACCTAAGTTATAATGACATAATATGTTGCTGATCATAACGCAACGTGTCACTAAATGTTGTTGGAAAACTTTATCAGTTGACTCATAATTTATTAACTTCATATAAATCCAATATTGAAGACTTATTGTGATAAAGTCAGCTACCCTTATTTCTTGAACAGTAACAGTTCAAGCGGAGCTGCATTAGAATTCGATACAAGTCTAAATTATTGTTCGCTTATGACTTAAGAACAAATAGAGGAAACTAAACTTTTGTATCGAATGCATTCATGATATGCTTATGGATCTACTAATTAAAGGTCTGTCACCCATAAGTCTCCTAAATGGCCAATAATAGAGACGGGTTTTACCAATGACCAAGCGCAACTGCGTATCGTACTATGAATGATTAATTATTAATTTTTCCTCATACGTTGAAAATTTGTTTTGTCTCTAAATACGTTCATGCATGCCTAAAGACGTATAGACACTAATTATACAAATCAACGGTAAGGGCTTATTTGTCAATTTGATCCTAAAGTTAGGTTTTAAATTTGAGTTGTAGTATGATTAATGGGGGTCCTGAGTCGAATATTGATTCAACGACTGTATTTCTCTGCTGCAATTTGGGTTTAGAACTAAAATGAGTATTAACCTCTGATCAGACTAATCTAATGCTCATAATAAATAATTACTAGGCCAAGTGGGAGAATGTTAGAATAAATATATATTTTATATATATTTTATATATGGCCCTTATAATTATTTATCTTATTATTGATCATTGACCTAAATAACCTTATGTTTATAACTGGTAAATCCTTGATGGACGGAATTACCCTTACTAACATTAATAGGGTTTCCTCTTGGGTGTATATATAGAGAGCTTATTAGAGAGGTTAATAACTAATGATGAATAATAACACCATAAGAATCATCCCCTACCTCTCTCTCTCAAATCGTGTTCATCAAGAACACCTAATCTCCATCCTAACCATACACCCTAAAGGGGAACTCGATCAGATTAAGAAGATGTCAATCTCAAACATCACTGGATTATCAGGTATTACATATTTCCTTGTTTCCATTATATCATATATTTTGTGATATATCTTTGATCTCAGCATTGCGTCTTTTCGTCGCTTTTTTTAGAACAAGAATGACGGATGAAACATTTAAGTTTGTAATTTTTTTTCGTTTTTTATTTATAATTTGAGTTATGATTTTTTTTAGTATTTTTTTATTTTTTGTTGAATTGTTTTTTGTGTGGCCATAAATCCTTCTCGCACTTCTCATTTTTGTATTCTTTTGTATTTTAACCTTTCCTTAAAAACGAATATAAAAAATTCTCGTATGTTTTTAAAGATACTACGTTAAATTTACAAATTGTTCAAAATACATAAGCATTTATTTGTATGTGCGTTTTACTATAATTTTCACTCGTATGATACATGAGTCTCTAACCTAACATTATGTATTTCTTCAAATCTTATGGCCAGGGTTTGGTTGACGGAGAGATTGTTGATAGTGACGAGGACCAGATAGGTGATGTTTTTTTGGATGGGTTTTTAGTTTTTGGAGGTAAATGTGATTAGGATACTACAAAAAAATTGACTTAAGCCAACTTTTATTTTACAAAAAAAGTTGTATTAGGTGAAGTTGCAATAGACCTAATGCAACCCTTTTATTAGATAACGCAACCGTTTCTTTCAAATGCAACCTTTTTAAAACGTTGCATTTGAAAAAACAGTTGCATTATGTAACAAAAAGGTTGCATTAAGTCTAATACAACTTCACCTAATGCAGCTTTTTTTTGTAAAATAAAGGTTGCTTTAGTCTCAAGCCCGTAAGATCACCCTTAATGAGTGTGAACGCAACCAAAAAAACCAAACAAATATACTGAAATAACCAAATCAAACCGAATTAGAAACCGACAGTTCGTTTTAAACTTTAGTAAAAACCAACATATTGGCTTTCGTTTATTTTTGGGTTTTGTGAAAAACCGAAAAAACCAATGACTAATGTTATTGAATATATTATTTTTCTTATTCTTAATTTTGAGTGTAATTATCTTTTTAGCACTCAATATGCTAGATAAAAACGTTCAATATTTTATTAACCTTAAACTATTTTTTTCAAATATAACACCCAATAGCAATATCTTGTGTCATATTTTTTTTCCCTGGTTAGGAAAAGCGAAAATACCAAATTCAAGACCGAATCAAACCCAAAAACCGTAAACCAGAACAAAAAAATAAATAAATAAATAACCCCAAACCGAATGGTTTTGAAAATTCAAAAACCCACAAATTTGGTTTTCAATTCGGGCTGCCCAATACCACACCACACACACGCTACCACCTTTAGACTATCTCCATTTGGAATTCAACCCAACTTTTACTACAAAACTAACTTAGCTCTCTTTCATCTATTTAACCCAACAAAACCCAACTAGACTGATTCATTAACAACTCAACCTTCACTTTCTTATTAAAAAAGTATTTACAATTGTTTTTACTTTTATTAAAAGTGGTTAAACAATTCGTATCAAAGCAAATAAATTATCTATTTGAAGTATAAAAATATTATAAAAAATTATAGTTATACTTTTAAAGATACAACGTTAATTTGTTCAAAATATATAAACATTTATTCATATTTGTGTTTTACTATAATTTCCGCATGTGTGGTGCACGGTAGAAGTGGGCAAATAAACCGGTTAATCGAACCGATCTGAAAATCGAACCGAAACTGAATCGGTTTGAAACCTATTATGAAACTGGTTTGAAACCTATTGAAAACCGAAGGTTCGGAACCGGTTTTAATTTTCTCCACCAAAACCGGTTAACCGAACCGAAACTAGCCAAAACCAGACAAACCCGAACCGAAACCGATCAAAATTCAAACTGAAACCGTTGGTAAACTGGTCAAGAAACCGGTTTCAACCCGAATCAAAACCAATCATAAACCGGTTTTGACTTTAATTGACCAAACCAAACCGGTTTCTAACCTAAACTGGTTTTAAATTTTAAAAAGGGCTGCGCCCCTCTAGTACACGGGTCCTAACCCACTTACATTATGCATTTCTTCAACTCTTAAATAAAAAAAAAAAGAACAATAATACACACATGATAAACAAAACACAAATTTTCTATTTAAAAAAAGACAGAATGTGTAAATTAGCCCCTCAGTAGAGATGGAACTGATATTGTTTCTTTTTATAAAGATACGAGTATTCTCAAGGACGCTTGCTTGAGTTTTGGCCGTGACCGATTTCATTTGTTAATTCATAATTGTGGTATGGTTATAGTTAATTAGTAAGCCCAGTTAATTAATAAGCCCGGAGCACTGGGCTGTGGCGGGTTTGGTGACGACCAGAACGGGTTCAAGTTAAAACGGGTTTTGGCAAAAGTGGACTCAAGTTTTTTTTAGAATAAGAGTAGTTGTTGGAGACAAACACCCACTTGACCCGTTATTTAATTTGAGTTGACCCAAATTGACCAGTTTTTAATTTAAGTATACTCAAATGGACTCGTTTTTAATTTTAAGTTGACTCGAATTAACCCGTTGTTTAGTTTAAGTTGACTCACGTTGACCCGTAATTTAGTTTGAGTAGGCTCAAATTGACCCGTTTACTTTGAGTAGACTCAAATTGCCCATTATTTAATTTTAATAGACCCGAATTGACCTGTTGTTTATCACATTGCAGGTCACTATCTATGCAATAATGCAGGAGATTCAAACTCTTGTTACAAAAAGGTTGTCCCAATATTTACCCAAAAACCGTTAAATCCGGGAAACCTTTGTGATCACATTTACAGCTCGACAAAGGAGACGTAAGTTATTTTTCATTAGTTTAAACATTTTAAAAATATTTTATTTTAATTAATTTTGGTATAATTACATTTTAAACATAGGTATGTGGTATGCGTCTTTAAAGGATCATGTGACCAAGCCTTCAGGGGCGGAACTTGTTGAAGCATCTGCTAAGAAGTTGCTTTTGGAGTTGACCGAGCTTAGTGACACGAGAGTTGACCCGGAATTGCGAAAACCTGCTGCAACAGTCGCTAGAAAGGCACAGCCTGTTGAATTAACGGAAAGGGATTCGGAGTTGCAAAACCGGTTGCAAACGCTGTTAGAAAAATACAGTTTGCTAAAATAAAGGAAAGGGAGTCACCGCGTAATGTTGTAATGAGAAGAGGAGATTGGTTGTGTCCCGAGTGAGTTTATGTTGAAGTTTTTTTCATAGTTATTTACTTTTTCAAATTTTATTTTGTAATTTGCTTAAATTTTTTTTGTAGGTGCAATTTTTTGAATTTTTCTAGGAACAAAAAGTGTCAGGAATGCAACGAAGATGGTCCTCAAAACGCTGGTGGTAACAATGTTGAAATGAAAAAAGGCGATTGAAATTGTCCTTAGTAAGTTTGTAAATAAGGTTTTGTGGTTATAAGGTTTTAAATTTGGTTTTATCGCTTTTCACATTTATGCTTTTGTTATGCATTAAATACAAATTCTGTTTAACAAAAGTCATCACTTGATGGATGGGTATTATTACTTATAGTTGGATTAATGATTGTATATTTACTAAAATAGATGTTTTTATTTTGCAAATGAAATTTTATAAATTTTTGGAGAAACATTCGGTGCTTGAAATGCAAAACCAAGGGGCCGAAAAGGGTTGGAACAAATGATGTTGAAATGAAGAAAGGAGACTGGAACTGCCCATAGTAAGAAATTTATAACAATTTGTTATATACAAATAGTTTTTTAACCTATGAACTTTGATATTATTTGTTTAGGTGTCAATTTATGAATTTTGCTAGCAACACAAAGCGTTTTCGTTGCCGTGAGCAATGCCCCAAGAGGCAGGGAGAGTGGGAGTGCCCCTCGTAAGTCCCTAAGTTTTTTTCTTAATTGCTCAGATAGGAAGAATCTGTCAAAATGCTACCGGTTACTATAACCGGTGCCAGTAAGGTTTGACATGACTTAACATGTTGAACTGGTTATATTTAATTGTGTTAAATGTGTCGTGTAAGCCATTTATTAAACATGTATGTGTTAGTTTGTTGAGTAAATTACACTTTACACGTTTAGTGAAGTGTGACGTGTTCAGTTTAATGTGTATTTTATTTAATTTGGGAAAGGTGTGATTTCTTCAACTATGCTGGAAATGTTGTGTGTCGGAAGTGCAATGGTGAAAGACCGGAAGATGCAGAAGCTAAATATCAAGAACAGATTTGGAGGAAACCATAAGTTTACTTGACTACAAAGAATTGTTTAGCGGGTCCAATGTAACAGGGCCAATATGTAACAGTAATGGTCTGATTTTTTTCTCTAATTAATTAATTAATTAATTTCCCCTGCTGCCTCCCCGGTATGGGTGTTCAGGAATCCGAAATCCGAAAAAAACAGAAACCCGAACCGAAACCAGAATAATCCGATCCGAATTCTTATTCGGATTGGATTCAGATATGGATTTCAAAAAATTTCGGATAGTTTGGATTATTCGCATATCTGAATAACCCGAATATATAACATGTTATTAGTGTATATAGCCAAATGCGTTAACATTTACACTAACTTTATAACCATAAAATCATTATTCGTTCTGCGTTCAATCAACCTAACACACCATAGACAAAAATGTCACAACACTCCGTCGTTATACTCTCTAACTACTTAACTTCCTTGCTCTTGTAGTGTTTTATTTTTATTTTCCAGTTTTGTATGTTTATTTAATAAAACTTAAGTTTGTATATTTGTTATACGGATTATTCGGATAATTTCGGATTATCCGAATCCGATCCGAATCCATCCGAACTCAATTCGGATCGGATTCGGATCAGATAGGAATGCCCCAAATTCGGATCGGATCGGATTTCGGATAGGGTTCCAAAATTTTCAAACACGAACAATTGGAACCAAATAAACCGAATAACCCATTATCCGATCCGATGAACACCCCTGCCCCTGCCTCTATTTACTCATAGCAAGTTTTATACACTTGTGTAGATGCTTATAATATACGAACACATAAATATATGCATTTGAATTCAAGTATATATACATAACATTGGCATAGTTTTAGATAAAAACATAAATAAATGAATTATTTTTTATTGGTTCTTGTGGTTCTCATAATATTTATACTTCTGTAAATAACCCACCCGTATATGTAATATGTGTCATGTGACACAAATTTGTAGACGTTGGTAGAGTGAGTTGGTGTTTCGTTACAAAAATATTGTTGCTACCAAAACATGAACCAAACTGGCTAGAACCTGGTTCAACCCGGTCAAGCGTTATCCCCCCCCCCCCTCTCAAAAACCGGATTGGCTATGGCTATGGCCTGTCTAAGCATAAAGCTATTGGACTGGACCTAATATGCGGTCTAAACCTTGATGGGCGAAGACAAAGAGTATTCTACTTGCAGGCTTATGCCCAAGTATTTTTCTAATACGATAAACAAATTTTGAGTTTTCAACTCTAAAGAATCTATAATATATGTAAACGAAGACCCTAAAATTCTATGTGTTGCGATGTGGTCGCTCCCCCCTTTATGGAAGCCACCAGATTGCTTGATTTTTAAATGGAGGCCTTTCATTGATTTAACCCAAATTTATGGGTATGGGTCTTACCAAAACCAGATAGCTCTTAAACGGGTTATAACATCTCATTAAATTAAAAATTAATCTTACCAATTATTTTATATGAAAATCCTATAAAATAGGGATATACTAAAATTTAATATTCAATTTAAAAAGAAAAAGATATTATTTATAATTAATAAACAATTTTATTGTAAAAAACATAAGCGGGTCATGGGTCACCAAATCCAGATAGCTTTTAAACAGGTTATAACATATCATTTATTTATGAAACCCTTCCATCATCAAACCTTAAGCATATTATAATTAAGAAAATAAACAAATTTATAATAAAGAAAATAAACGGGTAATTGGTATCACCAAACCATATAGCTTTTAAACCGGATTATAACATATCATTTATTTGTGAAACAAAAAAAAGATATTATTTATAATTAATAAACAATGTTATAATAAAAAACATAAGCGGGTCATGGGTCACCAAATCCAGATAACTTTTAAACGGGTTATAACATATCATTTATTTATGAAACCCTTTCATCATCAAACCCTAAGTATATTATAATTAAGAAAAGAAACAAATTTATAATAAAGAAAATAAACGGGTAATAGGCATCACCAAACCCAGAAGCTTTTAAACCGGATTATAACATATCATTTATTTGTGAAACCACTTCATCATCAAACCTCAAGTATATTAATTATTAACTTTCTTACAATAAATAAAATTAAAATTCAAATATACATATATAAATATTAAAAACGAATAATGTAAAACAACCCTCGTATTACGGGGGATAAAATCTAGTTAAGTATATATATTAAAAGAACCATGAAATTTTTAAAGGATCTACGGCTATGAAAAAGTAAAATTCGGATTTGAACCTTATATAATTTACAACAAATTGGTCGAAGGTGTATAAAAAACTATAAGCAAATCATGAATATAATTATGGGTTGTGAGGTGAGAATTTAGTACAACAAAGTTATTCTTCAATTTTAACCACGTCAATAGCGCCCCCCCCGCCCCGACACACACACACACACAACCCATAATGCCACCACAAGTAGCGTCATCTCTACCAATTGCCACCATCCGCTGTTAACAAAAAAAAAAAAGCTGGTTCACCTGTTTTTAATACATGTGATCTGAAATGACAGCTCAGATTATGAACCCTGAACAAAGGTGATGGTTTTATACTTTTCTAAAATAGCATGTTTTGACCCGTTACTTAGCACGAATGTTTTGCAAGATGAGATAGAAGGAAGCAATTTTGTGGATACAATTTATGCCTTGATATATCATCCATCCACATTCCACAACGACTTGTGAAGTCTTCCATGGGTCATAAGGTCCCCTCCATCTACACAATTAATACTTCATGCAGTTTGTTCATCATAGCAACTCATATTTTGACTCATTTTTTCTAACAAGTCGAGGTTGAATGATGGGAAATCAGCGGGTTTCAGGGCTATTTCTCGCTTTCTTAAGCATGTTTTTGGTTGCAACCGAATATGCATGTCTTGGTGCTCAAAATTCAACAACCAGCTGCCATGATCGATAGAGACAAGCACTGCTCAAATTCAAACATAGCGTTGAAGATGAGTTCGGAATGCTCTCTTCATGGGTTGGTACTGATTGTTGCTCGTGGAAAGGAGTTCGTTGTGATGGTGCCACCGGAAGTGTTGTCCGCCTCCATCTCATGGGAAATTACATCGACATTATGGAGGACTTCCCAATCTTCGAAGAATATTTCTACTTAGACGTTGGTGATACGGTGGACGCGCACTACTACTTAGTTGGTGATAAGGTGAATGCAGATTTAACCGAGTTGAGTCATCTTGAACATCTGGATTTGAGTGGGAATTATTTTCAAGAAAGCCAGATTCCAGAATTCATTGGATCCTTCAAGCAACTAAGCTACCTCAATCTTTCTCATGCAGGCTTTAGTGGTATTATTCCCCATCACATTGGAAATCTTTCCAATTTGAAGGTTCTTGATCTTGGTTCACGTTATTACTTTACACAAGGGCTCATTGCAAATGATGTGTCATGGGTTTCTAGCCTCTCCTCACTCGATCATCTTGACTTGAGTTATGTGAATCTTTCTCATGCAAAAAATATTGATATGGTATTTCACATAATTCCTTCATTAACATACCTACGTTTGAAATATTGTGAACTTTCTGATGTTAATCTCGGTCTTCATCTTAATTCAAGTAAAATACTTCCCAACATCCAACATCTTGATCTTGGCTTCAACCATTTTGAAGAACTCCCACACTTTTTTCTGAACATGACATGCATAACATTCCTTGATCTTTCATCGTATAGTTTTAGTCTAGCAAGAAACTCTCTAAAGCTGCTAAACATGCTCCCTTCTTTATCAGAATTGCATTTGTCAGAGTGTGGCCTTAACAATGCCCACTTTTCACCCACTTATCTTAATTTCAGTGCCCTACCTACCATACAATATCTTGATCTTAGCAAGAATTCAATTGGAGGTAAATTTCTATCTGAATTAATGAACATCACCTCACTAAGAGTCCTTTTGCTTTCAGATAACAGTTTGAACTCGTCAATTCCTGTCATGCCTAACCTTTTAAATCTCGATGTTTCTTCTAATAAATTTGATAACATTGAGCTTGTTGGAATTTGGAGACAATGTCATTTGATAGCATTGAGCTTATCACGTAATCATATTGGAGGAGAAATGATGGGTCCATCACCAAACACGTCTGGGTGTTCCCAATATGCTTTAGAGATGTTGTATTTAGATTATAATAAACTAAGCGGTTCAGTTCCAGAATCTATTGGAAGACTAACCAATTTAAGAGTCTTAAATCTCATGTACAACTGTTTCACAGGTTCAATCCCTAAATCTTTGGAGAGATTAAGATCATTAGAAGTATTAGATCTGTCTTATAATCATTTAAATGGTTCTATCCCAGAATCATTTGGAAGATTAACATGTTTAAAGCGTTTGTTCCTACCATCAAACCGGTTAACAGGTGCAATCCCAACATCCCTAGGAAGACTAGATTCATTACAAACACTCTCTGTAGCTTCAAACTTGTTAACAGGTCCAATCCCAGTTTCAGTTGGGCAACTTACCAAACTCAATGATTTAGATCTCTCTGAAAATTCTTTAGAAGGTGTCGTTTTTGAAGCCCATTTTGCTAACCTCTCGATGTTGAAGTACCTGTACATTGGTCCTAGTGATAAGTTGATCATCAATATCTCGCATGAGTGGACACCTCCATTCCAATCGAGAAGTATTATTTTTAGATCTTGCAAGATGGCAAATGAATTTCCAAAATGGTTGCAAACTCAAAGGAAGCTTAGGGTGTTGAGTTTGTCTAATGCTAGCCTACATGGACTTCTACCAACATTCTTTCGGAAGATGTCCATGCTTTCTATATTAGATCTCTCTTACAACAAATTCAGTGGATCTTTGATAAATTTTCCATTTAGCGAATTTACTGAGACTTTGCTTCTACAAGACAACCTTTTTAGTGGGTCACTTCCAAGGCCACTGTGCAGAAGTACACACTTGTCAATTCTTGATGTTTCTAGCAATCGTTTATCTGGAAATATTCCTGACTGTGTAGGGAATCTACAAGACTTGGAGAATCTTATACTTAATTCAAATAGGCTATCTGGAGTTCTTCCAAGTTCTTTAGGATATATGTCTTCATCATTGTTTTGGTTAAAACTGAGTGATAATAACTTTAGTGGCGAACTTCCGCCCGACTTGGGGAATTTGAGATCCTTACAAGTTTTGGATTTGGGCAACAATGAATTTTCTGGAAGCATACCAAAATGGATTGGAGAAAACGTTACAGATTTGATGGTTCTCAGATTGCATAAAAACAACTTCACAGGAGGTATTCCTAAATCTTTGTGCAGATGTTCACATCTTCAGATTTTAGACATCGCACACAACAACTTAAAAGGATCCATCCCTAATTGTTTTGGAGAGTTGAGAGGAATGATTGAGGAAATATATCGGGGTCTTCGTACTATCCGTTACAGTCCTAGTGCTGGTGTGAATCAGGTCATGAAAGGAAGCCAACTTAGTTATACAACAACTTTGAATTTAGTCTTTAACATGGACCTTTCAAGCAATAAACTTACAGGAGAAATCCCTCCAGAAGTAACTGCACTTGCTTTGCTAGTAGGTCTCAATTTGTCTAATAATCACTTGAGTGGGAGTATTCCGGATAACATCGGAAACATGAAGGCGTTAAATTCTCTCGATTTGTCAGACAACCAATTAACTGGGCTGATCCCTCCAAGCATGGCAGCTTTGAACTTTTTGAGCTTTATGAATTTGTCATACAACAACTTGTCGGGAAGAATTCCAACCGGAAATCAATTGCAAACACTTACCGACCCATCAATTTATGCTGGTAACAGGGATCTATGTGGTGCCCCTCTACCAAATAATTGCTCCAATCATGAAAACCCGCCAACTACAATAAGCAAGAACAAATATGAGGATGCTAATGAGCCAAAGAAGGTATGGCTTTACTTGGACACAACATGTGGATTTGCAACAGGTTTTTGGGGTGTTATTGGAGTCTTGTCATACAAGAAGCAATGGCGGCGGAAGGTTTTTATGGTTGCGGAGGTAACAATGGATAAGGTATACGTGATGGTTGTAGCGAGAGTTTCCAAGATTAAAAGGGGCAGAGAAGCCAAGTAGATTCTTATAAACGACTATATATGTATGAATATATTATTTTGCTTTTGAATATTTGTAATCATGACTGTGTTTTATATAAATAGAAATATTGCAATACATGAGACAGAATACAGGTGACAAAAGAAGTGGACTGAAGATCAGAAATGCATACCATAAAAATCATGTGACGGAAACAGGTTCGCTATTTGTTTGAATGCCATTTGGTTCATAGTTTTAGTCTCACACATTATTAATTTGAATTGGATTTGCAGTTGAGTTTTGAAAAGAGATAAAAAGGCAACAGTAATGATGATGACCAAAAAACAATCCAAAAAGAGGTATGCAGCAACTATTGTTCATGCAGAGAACCAATCACTGATTCTTTATCCTTCTTTAGACTCTCTGGCCTGCAAAATCTATACATAATACAATGATAACCCATGACAGCAAATTTCTCTCAGTCATTTCATCAAACGCGTTGTGTGTCTTGAAATTTTTCTCAGTCTTAGAATTATTGTTTATACACCCTTCACAATAACTTTAATGTAGCTCACGCAACAGCTGAGAATGACAAGCCCAGTAAGAAACCAGCAGCCCAGAAAGCCAAAACGTATACTTTCATAAGTTTTTTATGTCGTTAACTCAGAATCGAAATTTTCACTTATCATTTACAATTTTTTTTTGTAAATTATTATATATATATATATTCTAATTTTAAAGATATAAGAACGCTTATACAAAGGAGACGAGCTAAATGCCCCCTTGACTTTCTCTTGAGTCTTCATTTCTAACAATTCTCGACTCATCAATTTTTCTTGCTTCAAATTACTTATTGTTTCATGTGCTAATATGATGATGGCTAATTTTGTTAATCTATTGATTGGTTAATATGATGTTCTTGATTCTTCTAAGTTCTATCATGTGTTAGACATTCTTTATTAGCTTGATTTTTGTTGATAAAAAGATAATTGGTTGTTCTCGAATCCCTCTGATGATAAAAAAGAAAAAAACATTTAACTGTGTAAGTGGTTTGGTCCGTTGGCAAAGCCATCAGAGTTATACAAATAAAAAGCTATTTAATGACCACAAAAAGTGGCACGGGAAATCAAAAAAAGTGTCACCGAAAAACCTTGTTGAGATGAGTGACACACAAAAAAAATTCACTAAAAGCGTTACCACTAAAGCCTTTTATTGGCAGTTTTTTCGTCTGTCAATAAAAACTTTTGAGCTTTTTGTGACACTTTTTTCTGTCTGCCATTAAAATATTTTTGGACTTTAAGTGACACTTTTTTTCGGCTGCCACTACAAACCGTTGGACTTTAATGGCAGTTTTTTTTCATTTGCTACTACAAACTTTTGGACTTTCAGCATTTTTCTTGGTCTCCACTACACACTTTTGGACTTTTCGTGGCACTTTTTAATGTCTAACACCACAAACTTTTGGACATAGTGAAACTTTTTTTTCGACTGTCACTAAAAACTTTTTGAGGTTTTAGTGACACTTTTTTGTTTGACACTAAACCTAGTGACATTATTTTTATTTGCCACTACAAACCTTCGGCCTTTCAATGGCACTTTTTTGTTTACCACACAAGCTTTTGAGCTTTAATGGCATTGTTTTGACTGCCATCATAATTTTTTGGGATCTTAATGGCACCTTTTAACAATATAAAATTAAAATAAAACTCTTATATATTAAAATCATAATTCTTTACCACAATTAAAAGTTCAATCACATACCAAATGCCTAATAACTCAAATCAACTCTATATCAAACATAAAAAGGAAAGTATCAAATATGTGAACAAAAACTGAAAACTTCACTAGCTTCGTTAACCTCTTTCACCATCTTCAATCTTCATGCAGGGTATCTAATAAGAAAAATTAAGACTTTTCAATTGTAAAAATTATGGACACTAACTTGTATAGCCAGCTTAATTATTAACTTAAAACTGATAATAACCTATTAAAACCAACCGTACCAACACTAGCCTTGTTTAGGGATGCAAATGAACCAAGCCACTTGCAAGCTATTTCAAATCGGCTCGTGAAAAAGCTTGATCGAGCCGAGACTGAACGAGCCCAAGCCAAAAAATAAGCTTGTTCAATAAACGATCTCAAGCCCGAGCTTCACTTGTCAAGCTCGAGCCGGCTCACGAGCCTGAACAGGCCTAAAAATTTTATGTTATTGAGATTTGTTTCTGGTTGTATTTTTTGATCTTATGTTGATTTATGAATCTTTAGAGTTTCGGAGTTTTATTGTTCAGATTATATACTTGTGACAAAAATAAAATTGATAGAATCCGTTGATGTATTCTCCTAGAAACTCTTTTTGTTAAATAGTATGAAAATCATAATTAAGAGAAAAAAAGGGACTCAAAATTCGAAATGAGCTATATTATTATGCCCTTTGATACTTATTATGCGATGTCTTGCGAGCTTTCTAATTTTATAATATTATAATTATTATAGCTAGTTTATTTCTAAAATCTGCATGGTTATATAGTTATTTTAGGATCTGTATTTAGTTAAAGAAATCATTAAGAAGCAAAGACAGAGAATCTTCGTGAGCATGGTGGTATTCTAGACAAAAGGATCAACACCACATGGTAAGTTATAAAACAAAATACATATAATTAATACAAATCAAAGGGTACTGTAGGTCCTCTAGATGGATCTCAAGACTTGACTCGGATCAATCCGTGTTGTTGGTTAGCGGAAATCACCGACAACACTCGGATCTCGGATCTTAGTTTGTTTATGTAAAAGAGAGAAAATGGAGAAGTGTGGAGAGAGAAAAACTTTATTTCCTTAACTTGTTTCTCTTGAGTTGTGAAAGAGCTCACTTGGAGAAATGGGTTAAGTGGCCTTCATATAGGGTCCCAATTTCTTCAAAGTTTACACAATAAACTTACAAAATAAACGTACTGAGTACGTACTACACCGACTAAAAGCAAACTAAAACGACATATACAATCCTAAAAACAATATAGAATATTGGCCCTACAATCTCCCTCTAGGATTGAGTATGTCGAGGAACCTTCGTCAAGTTCTTTGCTTCGTCTTTATTTCTTGAAACTTAGTACTTGTCTTGATCCAGGGTCTTGAACCAGATTGGATCTTGAACAGTTCTTTATTTTCCGGTCTTGTAGACTTGAACTTCAATCTTATTTTCTGGGAAGGATCGGCAACAGCAAATTTTAGAAACATCAGATGTGGGAGGTTCGACATCTAATTTTCTTTTGTTGACTTTCTTGAGCCGACTGGTTTTATTCTTTGTCTTCAGTTGCAATCAGTTCATTTTTAGCTTCAACCACCAACTTTCACGTTCTCATTTTCTTTACGCTTCAGCATCTGCAACTCCAAGCAGATTTGATCTTGATCTACCTGTCCATGTATAACTGCACAAAACTTAGAACGATAAGATTCGTTCACAGACCCTCTTAAGGTTCAAAGAAGAATTAGTTCACAAGCCCTCTCAATTTTAGTCCCTCAACTTGTAAGTGATTTGTTTAAGTCTCAGGGTTCCAACGAACTTTGCATGAACGACCTTATCACTAAAACACATGATTTTGAATAAAACAAGGTTTAATAAAATATGTACAAACATAATAAAAACTTAAAATCTTTTTGGCATTTTCATATATTTTAAAATAGCGAAAATATATACATAATGTTTTGAAGTTGAAACATAAATAAAAAAAAAAGAAAAATAAGAGTAAAGATGAAATTAATATTATATATCAAAAATATTTACAAAATTTTCTAACGATTTTAATGTTTTTGTGAGAAAGATCACAACATGGAATCATATTGATTTGTAAAGCCCTAGATCGCGTTTCCATTTTGATATTATTATGTCACAATTTCATCACCGACTGTAGATATTGTCCGTTTGTTTAACTTGGCAAGTGTTTTGATACAAAAGTGATACATTTGAAGTACAATTAGGCATGGTGCTTATGTGGTCCCCACTTAATCAGACATATTACTGATTCCATCATATATTGGGCTTACTTTGTGTTAACATATCACCTTAACATGACTTAAACCTTTCTTATTTGATCACAGTACTCTTATTAACATACTTGACACTTTGTGCTTTATTTTTGCACACTTGACTCAATCTAGAAAAATTAAAAGAAAACAGAAGATTCAGGGCCTTAACAATCAGATCTTGTATGACTACAAACAGAGAAAGTCCAAGGCTTGAATCAAATAAATGAAGAAATAAAGTAGAAGTTAAAATTCCTAGGATAGACTCTTTTTCAACTCTTTTTCTTGAGTTTTTTCTTTTTTGTTTTTCTTTTCTTGACTCTTTTTCTTTTTCTTTTCTTTTCTTGACTCAAAGAAAATTAAAAATTGACACTTATTTCATAAGACAACTATGATCAAGTAAAGAGAGGCTTGGGTATGACATGTTTAATTACATTTCTGCCTTCATGAATGTGACTTTGCGGAATCATGCAACCGCTTCACAATCGTATATCCACTAATACCAGCAGGAATTTAGGTTTATATCACCCGACACTTACTTGTTTGTCAAGCCTATCTACACATCTGTGAGTGATTTTGTAGACTTTTGATCTACTCTTTTCATGCGCTAGGATCATTGCATATCAATGTACTATCATTTTCCAATGGTCGGATCAATTTCTCAAAATTTGAAAATTTTAATTATCCGACTCCCTCTAAGCAGGAGCTCCCTCTAAACGGGACAATTCCTTTTAGATTTTCTTAAAAGTAATATAAAATCTTTTTGGTAAATCAAATGATTTGATTTTGCTTTTCTTAAGATGAATTGAAAATCTTTTTGGTAAGTTAAACTTAACTCATTTTCTCCCTCTAAAATTGTGACATATTTGAAAAATATTTACAATTTTATATACAAAAAGATAGATAGGTTGTTTTAATCAAAATCGATCATGCCGATCTATTCGACCCGAAATTCAAATCGAGCATGATCGATGGTTTTAGTGAAAAGGTCAGCAAAGTTGTTGTCAGATGGACTATCTTAAGCATGCATTATCACATTGTATAACAAAGTTGAAGAGATTCAAACCGAGATCCAACAGCTGATGCTGGATCTATCACTTGAGAGAAGCAGTTGGACGAGGCTAGTTTGAGAAACGCTCGATAAGTTGTTGAACCATTTGAACAAGGCCTTCCTTCCTTGAAGTTTATCCTCCATGTCGCTTATGAAAGACTCGAATCCGCCATCGAATGGTTTAACATCAAATAGCAAGGGTTCGTCTCCCATCATATGCCGGGTGCAATCACATCTAAGTACCTAATACTATTGATAGTCCTCTTTGATTGACCCAGCATGCACTAAGCGTTTAAATAGACATGGGTTCCCGGGATGCTTTTGTCCCGGGAAGGTCAACCGTAAACCAACAAAACTTGATTTTATTTCCTGAAAACCATTTATTTCTTTTTGGATCCTCACTTGATGAAGAACTGTCCTAAGGAATCCAAGTAAAAACTTGTTCCTTGGTTTTGGAAATTTTGGACTTTTCTTTTCTTGATTTTGAAACTGTTTTTGGTGGATCCTCTGACTTTACAGTCTTAGGATCATTTTTGATTTTATCCTTCTTGGTTTTCCAAAAAGGTTTCTTTTTGTGTTTTACTTTATTTATTTTGGATCTCACTTCCATTTCACTGGGTTCACTGTCAGCTTGATCAGTCCTTGAATCAGAGCTATTAAAAGCTCCTTTTGGTGGACGTTTGATTAGTTGTTTGAGAAAATGATCGTTTATTTGGTGGAACATATTTACACGAAGTAATTGTCTCTTCATTTTCAAAAACTTTGCTTTTACTTGAATTATCCTCAGTCTCACCACTTGATGATGAACAACTTGATATGTTCACCTCAACAGGCCTACTTGTGACATCTGACCCGACCCAGGTACCCGTTTCTCTGATCCGATCTCTTTCTTTTATGATTTAATATTTATTTATACTTATATTTTACTTTTAATAATAATAATATATTTTCCTTCCCGCCTCTTTTTCTCTCTTTCTTTCCGCCGTCCCGTCCCTCTTCTTCTCTCTTTCCGCCTTCTTTTCCCTCTTGTCGCCGTCCCGCCCTTAAGCCTTGTTTCCCTCTTTTTCTTCTAACTCTTTGCTTGTCCTTTGTTCCTTCCCGCCTAAGGTTGTCTGCGCAGCTCCACGCGCCAGACTCCTTACAAGGAAGCCTGCGTGAAGACCACCTGTTACTGCGATACGCGAGACGAACTGTCCCCGCAGCGCGCTAAGGATTTTAGTTCTTCCCGCGGCGCGCTATGGATACCGTTCTTCCCGCGACGCGCTAAGGAATATAGTTCTCGCGACGCGCTTAGAATTGAAGTTCTTCCCGCGGCGCGCTTAGAAATGTAATTCTTCCCGCGACGCGTTAAGGTTGGTTCTGTCTGCCTTCGCGCTCGCGCACTTTTGCCTTCGCGCTCGATGCCTTCTCGCGCTTAACCCTTGAGTCTTTTCTCCTGTTTAATCTAGCCGTTAGCTTTTGTGTTGTCTTATCTTCTGAGCTGTTGACCTAATCCGCTTTATGTCTGTAAAGTTACTTTCGGCGCAGCATGCGCACCAACCCCATTGGTTGGCAGAAAAAGTGACTGACATTATCTTTTGAGATCTGCTTTTTCCATGCTTGACCAGTACCTTTATCTGAACCGCCCATGCCTTTTTACTGTTCCCTGTCAGCCTTTTTCTCTTTTTCCCTGCTGCCATATCTTTTGATATCTTTTACTTTTCTGAACTTGCTTTTGATATCTTTTGTTATCTTTTGTTTTGTCTTGTTCTGTTTGTCTTGGAATCTTTTCCCCTTTTTCTGGATTCATGTCTCCTAGGGTTTCTCTATAAATAATAATGTTATTTTCCCTAACACTACACACACAAAGCACTTAAACTCTCCTATTCTCTCTTGCTCCTTGCTCTCTCTGCCGTCCTCCTCTCTGCCTCCGTCTTCCTTCCTGTTCTGCCCTGCTTTTCCGGTAATATATATTATATATAATAATTTACTTACTAATTATGCTAACTTGTAATCAAGACTTAAAACAAATCATTAAAACAATAATCTTAATTATAGGTTAACTTGTGCTTGTTTAAAGTTGGTTCTTGCTTTATCTTACACCGCATCGTTTATCAAGTGAGTAATCTCGTACCTAATCCCTTTTTATTTTTAATGTTTTGGGATGTTCATGTGTTCATACAAACTTAGAGTCTTAAACTTGTTTATAAACTTTAGTCGCGCAGTATCCCATGTGTTGAGGACGTTTACTTGGCTGTTTATTTGTATGTGTGTATCATTAACCGCTTTGTTCGGCCTATTCCGAAGTTTTCATGGATCCATTAGATGAACACGGGAGACCTATCGTTTACGGTTTTCTTTGTTTACACTTGCACAGATGTTTTCTCGTTTTTGTGCTCATTTGGGAGCACGGATTGAACTATGAACTATGATCTATTTAGGCTTGATCACAATCTGATTACACCCTTGTTAAACACCAGACATACACGTGTTGCGCGCAGATTTATTGTTATCTATGTATTGTATTAAACTTGATTTCTCACCAACACGCTAGTGTTTGACGTTTATTTTAACACATGTTCAGGTTTGCTGTAGCTGTTTTTTTTGGAGCTTGTGGACACGTAGGAAGTTTTCTTTATTTTGGACCTAGATTAAAATGAATCAAGACAAGTTATTGCTGTTTTATTTTTATGATTTATAATATAATGATTTATGTTGATTTATGCTATCTTGTGTTTACTCTGCGCGTGCGCGAAAGAATATATTTATTAAATATTGACACCCAATAGTGTCACGAGTAATGAAACAATATGTGGCGCCCCGATGTATAATCCACCTTTGGTCGGGGTGTTACACTACTTTCACTGACACATTTTTCAACAAAAGTTTCATCACAAACGGTTTCTTAATCACAACTCGTGTCCGTTTCCACCGGCCCACTTTCTTTTACACAACCAGCTTCAAAAGATACATTGATGTTAGATTTATCAGATGATTGAATTGGAGCAACAGTTTGAGAGGCAGCAGGAACAAATTTCACAGGCTTTAGTATTCTACCAACTCCGTATGACATTTCTTCCTCAGGCGAAGTATTATAGCTAAAGTGGGGCAAACTAGTGTAGTTATCATTGAATGGGGGTGGTACGGCAGTGTAATCATACCCCAGCCCCGCTTTAACTTTAGTACTTCTCTAGGCTCCAATAAGATCATCTAATTTCTCAGATGATGCTTCAAATCTTTCAACTTGTTTTTCTTTTTCCTTTTTGTCAGAAACCTCAAGTTTTAACTTTTCAATTTCATCTTTTAAATTATTAATTATGTTTTTATAATAGATAACATTATGCTCTTTTTGAAAAGTTTTAAGTTTAAGATTTGCTACATCATCATGGTGCGTTTTAATCTTTTCAACGTAGATCTTGTCAGTTTTTACATATTTAGCATTTAACTGACGAAGTTTTGCATTTTCTTTCAAAACTTCATCTTGATGATATCTATAGTATGTGACTTTGTTGATGCATGCTTGAGAACAAAGATTGTAATTTACCTCATCGGCTGGTGATGTGTCGGGAATGATAGGACATGCATGACTGCTTTCACCTGCAGAACTTGTCCAAACTTTATTACTTGACCCAACTTTATTTTCTTTGGACTGATTGTTCATTTGGAGCTTATCTTCCATTATTTCAAAAGAATTGACGGTAGAAGCCAACTCTGAGAGTGTCATGGTATACAGGTTTGTGGTTCTCTTGATGGTAACCACATTGATGTTCCATGTGTAAGGTAGTGAATTCAACAACTTCATGTTGATCTCAAACAAACCATTGATGATACCGGCACTACTCATTTTGGAGACGAGTGACTCAAATCTGTTGATGAGAGAGGCAACCGATTCTCCTTTAATATGTGTAAACATGTCGAATTCACTTTTTAATATTTCTTTTCTGCTTTCTCCCATATCCAGATTTCCTCCAAGTTTAGGTTCGTACGACATTTTTTTTTAACTTGATAGGATTTTTTTTTTGGTAGAGAAAGAGAAAAAAAATTAAGGTTTTTTTTTGCTACAGTACCGAGTTGCTATAGTGCCGAGTTGCTACAGTGTTTCGCATGAGTTGCTACAGTATCCGAAGCGTAACGATTGCTACAGTACCCGTGCGAAGCGAAACGATTGCTACAGTACCCCCGTGCGAAGTGATTGCTATAGTACCGTGCGAAGCGAAACGATTTGCTACAGTACCTCGGCGAAGCGATTGCTACAGTCCCCCCCCCCCCGACGATTGCTACAGCACCTCGGAAGCGACTGCTACAGTACCCGATGTGAATTTTTTTTTTTTGAGAATATAACACCCAAACTTCCAAAAAGTCAAAAAGACTTTAGTCTAAAAATCAATAAATTGGCCTAGATATGAGTATTTAAGCCGAAATTGAGCTCGAACACTAAAACTTAAAACACTAAAAACTTAGATTTGGTGATTCTCGTGTATTTCCGAGGTGTAAGGGACTCCAAATTAGATAAATAACACGAAATCAACCTCAAATCTAACAAAAACTAAGATCAAAATCCGAAAAGTTTGACCCGAAAACCACAAAAAGTAGAGCCGAAAGCTCTGATACCACTTGTAGGTCCTCTAGATGGATCTCAAGACTTGACTCGGATCAATCCGTGTTGTTGGTTAGCGGAAATCACCGACAACACTCGGATCTTAGTTTGTTTATGTAAAAGAGAGAAAATGGAGAAGTGTGGAGAGAGAAAAACTTTATTTCCTTGACTTGTTTCTCTTGAGTTGTGAAAGAGTTCACTTGGAGAAATGGGTTAAGTGGCCTTTATATAGGGTCCCAATTTCTTCAAAGTTTACACAATAAACTTACAAAATAAACGTATCGAGTACGTACTACACCGACTAAAAGCAAACTAAAACGACATATACAATCCTAAAAACAATATAGAATATTGGCCCTACAGGTACAACAACATTTATTGAAAAAAGATATTGAGAATCATACACAGAGAGAATTGATAGAACGTAACGGCGGTTTTGTAGTGTAAAGGACATGTTTCTTGGGCTTAAACAGATAATGCGGATCATACATCGAACAAAACATATCCACCAAAAGAGGAAGTTGCATTACTGCAAACACGATGACCGGTATAGAGGAAAATGCAGCAATAAAGATTGGTAGCCATTTCATCTTCTTGTCGTATAGCACAAAGAAACTAGCACTAAAAGTTACCATCATTGCTGCTACCGATGTAACATCCAACTTTTGTTAAATAAATAACAGAAAGTTTTGTTAATAGTTTTGTGTCGTTAAGGTAGTCATGTGTTAAGTGTTGGGAAGTAGGAATTGGGAATGGGAGGTGGGACCCATGAAACCTCCTCTATATAAACCCAACCACTTATTCCTTTCTTTTCTTTTCTCATCCAAACACACACAAACTCTCTCTCTAAGACTTGGATTTAAATCCGAGCCAAAGAAGGGTGGAATCTCGTGTTTAACATCATCAAATAACAAGAATCACGTCCAGATCTACGTATTGTCCAGATCTAAACTTAAACCCGAAGCAAAAAGGTAGGTTTCGGTTTAAATGGTTAAGTTTTATTGTTAGAATCGGCATGCAAACAGATATAATGATAGATCGGGTTGTGAAATGTAAGAGAAATATAAACTTGGTAAGTTAGAACCTCTCGGTTGCACTTTGTGATAAAAAGGTGGTGTTTGGAAATTGAGAGATGGTTCAGGATCAGGTGCATGGGGTCAGAATGTGTCGAAAGTTTGGAAAGAGTAAAAATCAGGTCCTGAGGAAGAGCTACGAAGTAAAATGGCTTTAAAATGGTAAAAATGAAGAAAGGAAGGCATTTCGCTTCGCTCAGCCTTGAGAAGCGAAACAGGCATTTCGCTTCGCTCAGCCATGCGAAGCGAAACGCTTCCATTCGAAGCGAAACGCTCCCATGCGAAGCGAAACGAAATGTTCCCATGCGAAGCGAAACGAAACCTCCCAGCTCAACCCCAGCCAGGGGCTCTGCCCCTTGGACCCTGCTAGGGGTTGCCGCCCCTAGACCCCCGCTACCAGGGGCGCTGCCCCCCGGACCCCCGTTAGCTGAGGGTTTCATAAATTTAGATGTAGGAAATAGTGGTAATAGATAATTGACACGCGTAATGTATTGTACAGTTAGCCGTGCTCAACTAAAGAAGGGAATTACCATTAACAGCGAGAGAAATCGACTCCAGTTGAGTTCTAGCCCCATTTCTCTTTGAAATGTTTTCGGGGCTGTGTGAATACTCCTATGTGATAGTTAATACATTTACTTAATTAATAAGTGTATGATACGTGTATGACTATGTATTGTATGTTATTACTATATAATGATAGTATGAACGAGCATGTATATATATATATATATATTATATACATGAGACAGGTAAAATACGCACGTATGAGAAATGTATGGTTATTCGAGGCAGTAGGGACCAGACCCTTATAATATCTGTGATGTTAGGGACCAGACCCTTATAATATATGTGATGTTAGGGACCAGACCCTCATAATATATGTGATGTTAGAGACCAGACCCTTATAATATCTGTGATGATAGGGACCAGACATTTACAATATCTGTGATGTTTAATGTAGAATAGCTTATGGTATACCATAGGGTTTTATGAAAAAAAAAGTATGTAAGTACGTATGCATGTATATAAGATATATATGAAAGGAGTAATAGAAAACTAAGGTATGAATACGTATCTTCGGACGCGTACGAGTAAGGGTATGAATGTATTGTATGTTAATTGATTAACGAGAACTCACTCAGCGTAGCTGACTTTTAGTATGCACGCAGGCAAATAGGTTGAGGCAGCTGGCTAAGGAGGGACACAGGGCATGGACTGAAGAGACTGGCATCCATGATGAAGTGTTATGACTGTTTTAATTAATTATTTATGAAAAGACAATTTGTATGTTAAGACAAGAATGAATGTTTTGTAATGTGATGTTTGAAGTTTTTAATTATTCCGCGAAGTTTTAATTTACTCTGATTTTAGAACTGTGTTTATAAGTAAATCCAACACCAAAGTAGGGTTACCGGGAACGGGGCCTTACAACCGAGATGAAAAGTGTTAGAACACATGCCATTAACTTGCTGGGTAATGAATAAATGTGAGGATAGACAAGAACACTAGGAGTGAGGTCGAGGAAGTGAACAAAGAAATGGCGTCCGCAATAAGAAAAACCAAAAAGGTGCAATCATGAATGAAAACAGGAATACCATTCTCTTGGTGGTAGCCTCCTGGAACCGTAAAAGCAACAGCAAATGCAATGGTGACGATAAGGGTGGCAACGACCATACAATCTCTCATCCATTTTAGTCCTCTGGAAAGGAGTTCTTCGTTTTCTTTGGAGAATAATTCATAAGGTGTTTGACCATCGTTGTTCCTCGCTTCCCTCATATAAGGTGGCATCATCTTCTCAACTTCCTACAGCATACATAAAATTAGTTAAAGAAACAATAATCATTACAATTTTAATAATAATTCTATCTATTGTTTTACAGAATACCGAACGGGTTACATTCAAGATGCATGTGTGCTTCATGAATAATCTCAATATTGTTCCCCTAAGTAGATAAAAATTTTGAATGATTAAACTAATAAGTAACGACAAAATAACTTATATGGGTACTTTAATAACACAATATAGATAGCTATTTGAGATGCAAAATATCATAAGGAAAACAATTACCTTGAACCATAATAATTCTCTTTGCATAAGAAGAGATGCTCCAGATGTCTTTGCTGCCATCTCCTTTGAACTCTTCCCAACTAAATGAAGCATATTATTGCCTGACTTGTCTCTAGATAGGCATATATCATGATTGGACCCGCCTATCTTGTACAATAGGTTGTAGATACCTTGATGGCGATGCATAACAGCCACGTGAAATAAAGTGAGCCCATCCTCATTTTCATAAAGCATAAGATCGGGGTAGGTTCGAAGCAACTCAGCTATAAATCTAGTGTTGCCCATTTCCGCAGCAACAAGTAATATTCTTGAAGATTCAATTATTGTTTCGTTAGCAGCGAAAGTAGAAGGCCTATTGAGCATAACCTCAATTTCATCAAAGCACATTGTTCAGGTAGCATGTCCCCAAATGGTTTTAGTAATTTCAGTGCATCGTTATCCTCTTCAGCATCAGGTCGTACTTTATTACGAAAATATCTAAAAGCTAAAAACAACTACCAAATAAGGAACGACCAATACTCCACAGTATTACTTGAGAGATTAGACGTCTATGTATAAACATAATTAGTACTTACATGGTTCTATGAGTCTCTTGAATAAATGATTCTTGTCAACTTTGTTTATGGCATAAGGCTTTCGAGACAAAACTTCAAGCACAGACATGTTACCAGCAAGTTCTGGATGGTCCTCCACAATTTCGAGTGCAACATCTATAGAAGATATGTGACAATCACTTTGGTACTTAAGATTTCAAAACTTCATGTAGTTAAGACTGTTGTGAGGATAGGTGATCACCATCATTTATTTACATGTGCAAAATAACTAGTATTTATAAACACAAGAATTACTTACCAAATAAATCACGCTCCACGCAATGCAGAAGTGTCAAATTCCTATCATTATCTGTCCAATGATCACCATTCATCTTCTGAGATTTCTCATACAAATTCTTCACAATGGTGTTTGTCCCCCTCATAGCAGCTATGGTCAGTGGCAAATATGCCATCCCACGGATATCCGGGAGTCTGCGATTCTTTTCCAACATAATCATAGCCATTTTCATTTTTCCTTCAGCGGATGCGATCCAAAAAGCAGTATTGAAATATTGCTTTTGAAGTTCCAATTCCTCCACCATCATCATATTTACTAGATTCCTCACAAAATTTAAAGTAACCTTGGTCTCTTCTGATGTCACTGCCACATGAAGCACCATTCCAAGATTCTTACTGAGACCAACCCTTATCAAATCTCGGCGCTTGCTGAGGATACTATTTGCGGTTTCCCAATCACCAATAATGGATGCCTCATATAATGGAACAACCAAGTTTAAGTAGTCTTCTTTATTTCCTTCAAAGTAATTGTGCAATCATAATGTTATTAATTAATACCTTTGATGGTGAACATATATATGATATGCTAGAAAAAGATAGTTTACCGAATAGATATGATAGAGAGGTATTATAAGTATAGAACATGTCATTTGTGTGATCATGGAATAGATATGGACGTTTGGCATTTTCTACCGAATTCGTCATGTCAATGCTTGTCTGACTATCCGCCTCGGTTGGTTCTTGTCACACCCCGATTCAGGGCCTAGGCGTGTGACTACCGGTAGGTACATGTTTTGTAAATATATCAGAGTTGCGGGTCTATTTTAGCGGAAGTCTTAAATATTAAAATATTAATTTACATTAACAAAAATTACTCGGGAATTAAATACCCGAGTTTCCATTTTACAAGCAGTGATATTATTATTACAAGGATTTGTAAATATTTGAAAACGAGCCATCTTGAGCGTTCATTTATGACTCCAATCCTTGTATTATCTATCGTCATTTAGTTACCTGCACGGGTGGGAAAAACACTTCAGCTATATGTTGGTGAAACGTTGACTCGATAAAACATTTATAACATTCGTTACAAACATAGTTTTCTGTTCACAATCTCAGCAGGAATGCCTGTCCATTCCCGGGATTTGTACCACTGCCCGACACACACAATTCAAAGATTCTCCGAGTACATAGCCCCTGTTCAGGGACAACCTTCCCCTAGACTATGTAACCCAGTTGGAGAACTGGTTATGACTGACTTGGTTTTGTATGCCAATTATCAATTATGTTTGGATCCAGACACATGTGTATTCGGTCTGAGTTGCTTTTTATTATCTATTTTGTATTGTAACGATTTTAGAGACATAATCTCATGTAAACAATTATCAGACTCTTTGTAATAGACAACCAGTCCATTACAAGAGTAAAATCAGTTCAGACCATAAAAGGTTAACGTGTTCACCTTGTATATCAGTGGATAATATCATACTTCCCTTCTCAGTATGCTTATCAACCTATATTCATAATAGGCGTGCATAAGTATCTAGTTGATACTATTCAGCAGACTTTAAGTCTGTTTCAGTTTCAGCAGACTCAAGGTCTGATCAGCATACTTGAAGTCTGATTCAGTTCAGCAGACTCGAGGTCTGATCAGCAGACTCTTAGGTCTGACCTAATCCTAGTATAGTTATAGTCGTTTATAAAAATACTTCGTATTTACATATGACGTTTGGTATAGCACGCTTTAGCCTAATAAAGGATATCACGTTGGCAAACTTCTCCAGGTAAGCAAACGGGTCCCGCGGTTGATTGGGATGTATACGAATTGCTTTCCTTAGGCAAGAAGAGTCTACTAATGATACCCCCCTTCCAGTTAGTATGTGCCCGTCAAAATAATAGTTTTAGTAACATTACTTTATGTAGAAGTAACATCTTTACTTTGTAAAACATTAATTGAAAAACATTTACGGTTTAACGACTATATCATTGACTAGGTGCTAATAACTATATATAATAAAGTAACTTAACCTCAATCCTACCTTGATTGGCTAGACGAAAACTTAAGAACTAAGAAAACAGCAGCAGTTTGGCTTGTGTTTCGTTTACACGATCTACAGCTCGTTTAGCAGCGTAACGACACTTGTTTCTTCACGAAAACAACCCTCGACACCTCGGAACGTCCTTGGCACGAAGCCCTAGGTTAAATGTGTGAAAATGGAGGTGAAAATGGAATGAATGGGCTGAGTTCGTGGTTGCCCTATTTATACCCGATTTTGTGCATCTTCGCGATACGCGAAAATGCTCGCCTGAACCAGTTCGTGATACGCGACGAAGTTAAAGTCGGCGCTGCAATTTTGCATGTCAACCCCGTGCTGTCACGTGTCACCACGTCACTGGATAACGTTAAAATGTGTGCCAGCAGTTTCGCGATACGCGAAGATGCTATTCTTTGCATCTTCGCGATACGCGAAGATGTAAAATTTCAGTTTCAGTCCTTCAAGTTTCAAATTTGACCACTTTAGCCCCTTTAACTTCTAAACTTTACATTTTTGGTCCAAAACAAGATGGGGTTTTTTCACAGTGTTACAGTTCTGAGCTTGGACTCTCTCCGACTATTTCTTTTCCTGTCAATGGATCCATCTCCGCGACCATTTATAATTTACTGCCTACAGAATCACATTAACATAAACACTACGCATTGTTGCCAAATTTATTGTGATCAGAGTAGGTAATTTTATTAATTTTTATAATTAAAGTTGAAAAGAAATCGTAGAGATGTTTTACTTGATAAATTTCCAGCAAGCTATGGTCCGGAGAATCTGTGAAACCTCGTACAGTGAAGAAGACAAGGTGACAGTTGTGACTTGTGACTTATATTGTATAGTTGAATTTAAATAACACCTAATTAACCTGGGTTATGGGTTAGTATGGGCGAATGAGCCATTTAAATCTAGACTTAATATTTTATGGATTATTTGTTTTCCCGAGTTTCATTTAAAAGAGAAAAAGAAAGGAAAATCAGGGATGGAAAAAATTTATTGTGTTCTCGAGTTTCATTTAAGGAAGGAAAGGGAAGAAAAATATAAAAAGGGTGTTCCCGAGTTTAATTAAAGGAAAGAAAAGGAAGGGAGGGGAGAGAAAATAAAGAGTAAAATAAGAAAAATTGTGTCTTTTTAAATTGGAAAGATTAGGAAGGAAAGAAAATTAAGAAGAAAGAGTTGATGCCAAAAGAAAATATAAGAAGAGTAAATTTTTTTTTCCTTCTCTTTCTTTTCATAAATAAACTCGGAAACACAGACCTGGTACAAAGAATCATTGTCCTTTTTGTTCCCTTTTTCATGTTTCACTTTTGACCTTTTGACTTTTGTTTTTTTGCTTTTAGTTTTGTTTTACTAAATATTATTATTGTTTTAATATATTAGTTAATACTATACAAACCGAATCTTATAGTATCTTTTGTTTGATGTGGTTAATTTACATGATCATTTAATATACATGATTTCGTTTAGGATTTTACGCCTTGTTTGCGGTGCGCCCATATCATGTATATACATGTGAACTCTCGGGTGGGCAAAACTAAAATTGCACTAATTTTGATGTTATTTTACTAATTTCGTGAAAATAATGTTAAAAGTGGCAGAAGGTTAATCAGGCATCATGTGGTGGCGTTGATAGCCAAAAGACAAGGGTACACGCACTAATCAGCCGGTGTCCCATTGGTTGAGTGTTATGTGCCTTATGTCTAAAGCTTGATGCAAAACTACTATCGAGCCAGATGTCTCATCGGAAGCAGCCTCTCTATTTCTATGAGGTAGAGGTAAGACTGTGTACATCTTACCCTCCTCAGACTCTACCATGACTTTGCTATTGGGGGGATTTACTGAGTACGATGATGACGATGATTTCGTTTAGGTTTTATTATTTTATATAATTGTTTGCAATAAACTTTTTTTAATGTAGAAATACTTCTATAAAAAGTATTTCTATAAAATACCCAAATCAAGCATATATCGAGACTTAATCAAGTTCGTTATATGCCAATGAAAGTAATAATAAAAAAGTTGAGAAGAAGTTGAATTATCAAAAGATGAAATTGTTAGTGACCTTGCATGCGTAAACCAATTAAAGATTATCATACTAATATTAAGGTTCGACATGGCTTGGGTAGGTGAGTTTGGGAGGGGCAAGACAGGCTCGGGTGGGGGGCTGTGTGAAGGTTTAGTCGAGTCATGGGTTTTGTAATGCCCGTCAGTTTTTTTTGGGGGGGTTGGGGGGGGGGGGGGGTTGTTGGGGGTTGGGGGTTATTCTTTAACTTGGGACCAAACTGGTTATTAGGCCGTGAAAATTGTAACGGGTGTACCTGACGCTATCCCAATAATAGGATCACCTTTGGTAGAATTATTGCGCGGAAGTGCTAGTGTGGGACAGTCCACTTTGACTCATTGGGTTTGGAGTAGTGGCGGGAGTTTTAGATGGTCCGGGTGTATGGTTTGGCCGTGAGCCCATGTTATTCTCTTCAGACATTACCTCATATTTTCTTAAATTGTTGCCATGAAGCATCCAAGCATCAAATTCCACTGGTTCACGTTCACCAAAATCTAAGCTCTGATTATAATAATTAAATATTTCCTAATCAAACATAAGAAAAAATCAAGAAACAGTTCACTAAAAAATAAAAAGAAAAAAATATATAAAAACTAAGAAACTAGTGAACATTTCTAATCACTAAAGATCAATGCTTCAGTTCTATATTTTAAATTTTTTAATCACTAATAAACTGTAATCAACTTGCAGGAAAATATATAGCCAATATTAAATTTGATCGATGTGAGTAGCAGTTGCGGATCTAGACTTGAAACTTAGGGGTAGCGCTCAAAAATTTTTTTTCTTATAGTTCATACAATGCTAACGAAACAATTAATTATAAAAAAAACGATAACAAATAAATTTAAATACACGGCCTGTAAATTTCTCCTCTTCGGTTTTTAAACGCTTGAAATCGAGCCATTACATCTTCTTCATTTACTTTATCAAACGTTTCTCTTTGGACCGCACAAATTAAAGCATTGTTCAAGTACTCATCACCCATTAGATTGCGCAAATCCGTCTTAATAAACTTCATTTTAGAAAAACATCTTTCAACGATTGCAGTTGCAACGGTAAAACCAACGCTAGCTTCAATATCCGATAAACCAAAGGAAAAGTTGAGTGTTTTCCGGTTTCTCCATTACACGAGCAAGATCACCGATTCCATCAAGATTTGCAAATTTCTCATATTCCTTTAAAGTGTAATAAAAGGTAGTAAGATCACCCGAAATACACCTTCTTTCTTCGTTAGTAAAATCGTTCGGATACATCTCTGGGAAGAATCGAAGATGGAGACAGTGGACTGGTGGGCGATGGCGGTGGACTAGCGGGCGGCGGCGGCGGTGGAGGCGGACTGGTGGCGGTGGTGGCTGGTCGCCGGGCGTCTGGGTCCGGCTACAGTGGCCAGTGAGTGAACAGAGTACAGACCTGCAGTGCGGCGTGCATGGCCTGTTTCTTTTTTTATTTATATATTTATTATTATTATTATTGTATTATTTGGGGTTTTTGTTTTGGGCTTGGGCTTTGTCAATTTGTTGGGTTTAATTATTAATTTGATTGGCCTTATTTTTGTTTTGATGTAACTTTATTTTTTGTTCAGGGTAACTAAACCACGAAAACTGACCAAATTTTTTTTTTACACTACCGGTAAGACGTTGAGGGGTAGCGGAGGCTACCCCTGCTAACGCTCTATGCCCGCCACTGGTGAGTAGATGATTATAGATGCTATGGGCACATGTGTGCAAAAGGGTTGTACACAATTTTAATTGGATTTTGCAGTTGAGTTTTGAAAAGAGATTAAAGGGCAAAGCAATGATGATGACCGAAAAACAATCCAAAATGATGTTTGCAGCAACTATTGTTCAGAGAACCAACCACTGATTCTTTATCCTTCTTTAGACTCTCTGGCCTGCAAAATCTATACATAATACAAGGACAACCCATGACAGCAAATTTCTCTCAGTTGTGTCTTGAAATTTCTCTCAGTCTTAGAATTATTGTTCATACACAATAACTTTAATGTAGCTCACTCAACAGCTGAGAATGACAAGCCCAGTAAGAAACTAGCAGCCCAGAAAGTCAAAACGTATACTTTCATAAGTTTTTTATGTCGTTAACTCATAATCGAAGTTTTCACTTATCATTTACATTTTTTTTTGTAAATTATTATATATATATTTGATTTTAAAAACATATGAACGTTTATACAAATGAGACGAGCTAAATGCAAGCTGACTTGAAGTGATAACAGATACTGGTCACATGTTAACAACTGCCCCCTTGACTTTGTCTTGAGTCTTATTTCTAACATTTCTCGACTCATTAATTTTTCTTGCTTCAAGTTACTTATTGTGCTAATTTTGTTAATCTATTGATTGCTTAATATGATGTTCTTGATTCTTCTAAGTTCTAGCATGCGTTAGACATTCTTTATTAGCTTGATTTTTGTTGATAAAAAAAATAATTTGTTGTTCTCAATCCATCTGATGGTAAAAAAGAAAAAAAAATTTTAACCGTGCAAGCGGTTTGGTCCAATTGGCAAATCCATTAGAGTTATACAATAAACAGTCATTCAATGACACACAAAACGTGTCACGAAAAACCAAAAAAGTGCCACTAAGAACCTTGTTGAAATGAGTGGCACACAAAAAAAATTCACTAGAAGCACTACTACTAATGCCTTTTAGTGGTAATTTTTTCGTTGCCATTACAAACTTTTGAGCTTTTAGTAACACTTTTTTCCGTCTGCCATTAAAATATTTTGGACTTTTAGTGACACTTTTTTTTCGTCCGCCACTACAAATCTTTGGACTTTAATAATGTCTGTCACTACAAATTTTTGGACTTAGTGAGACTTTTTTCACTAAACACTTTTTGAAGTTTTAGTAACACTTTTTTGTCTGCCACTAAACCATGGCACTATTTTTGTTTGTCACTACAAACCTTTAGCCTTTTAATAGCATTTTTTGTTCACCACACAACCTTTTAAGCTTTAGTGGCGTTGTTTTGACAGCCACCGTAAGTTTTTTTTTGAATCTTAATGACAGCTTTTAACGATATAAAATAAAAATAAATCTCATTTATATAAAAGTCATAATTTTTTACCCTAATTAAAAGTTCAATCACATATCAAATGTCTAATAACTCAAATCAAGTCAATGTCAAACATATAAAAAAGGAAAGTATTAAATATGTGAATAAAAGCTGAGAACTTCACCAGCCTTATTAACCTCTTTCACCATCTTCAATTTTCATGCGAGATACCAAATAAGAAAAATAAAGACTTTTCAATATGTAAACGATATGAACATTAACTTGCGTAGCCGGCTTAATTGTTAACTTAAAACCGATAATAACTTATTAAAATCAACCATATCAACACTAGCCATGCTTAGGGATGCAAACGAACCAAGCCACTTGCGAGCTACCCAAAATTGGCTGATGAAAAAGCTTGATCGAGTCAAGCCTAGCCTAAAAATAAGCTTGTTCAATAAATGATCCCAAGCCTTAGCTTCACTGGCCTAGCTTGAGCCGGCTCACAAGCCTGCACGAGCCAAAAATTTTTATATTTATGTTATTGAGCTATACACTTCGATACTTATTATGCGATGTCTTGCGAGCTTTCTAATTTTATAACTTTATAATTATTATAGCTAGTTTTTTTTTAAAAAAATCTACGTAGTTAATACGTAGTTGTTTTAGGATCTGGATTTAGTTAAAGAAATCATTAAGAAGCAAAGATAGAGAATCTTAGTGAGCATGTCATAGACAAAAGGATCAACAACACATGGTAAGTTATAAAACAAAATACATATAATTAAAACTAATTACAGGGTACCACAACATTTATTGAAAAAAGATATTGAGAATCATACACAGAGGGAATTGGTAGAACGTAACGGCGGTTTTGTAGTGTAAAGGACACGCTTCTTGGGCTTAAACAGATAATGCGGATCATACATCGAACGGAACATATCCACCAAAAGAGGAAGTTGCATTACTGCAAACACGATGACCGGTATAGAGGAAAATGCAGCAATAAAGATTGGTACCCATTTCATCTTCTTGTCGTATAGCACAAAGAAACTAGCACTAAAAGTTACCATCATTGCTGCTACCGAGATGAAAAGTGTTAGAACACCTATCATTAACTTGCTGGGTAATGAATACAAGAAATCACGTTGATCATGAGGAGATGTGAGGATAGACAAGAACACTAGGAGTGAGGTCGAGGAAGAGAACAAAGAAATGGCGTCCGCAATAAGAAAAACCAAAAAGGTGCAATCATGAATGAAAACAGGAATACCATTCTCTTGGTGGTAGCCTCCTGGAACCGTAAAAGCAACAGCAAATGCAATGGTGACGATAAGGGTGGCAACGACCATACAATCTCTCATCCATTTTAGTCCTCTGGAAAGGAGTTCTTCGTTTTCTTTGGAGAATAATTCATACGGTGTTTGACCATCGTTGTTCCTCGCTTCCCTCATATAAGGTGGCATCATCTTCTCAACTTCCTACAGTATACATAAAATTAGTTAAAGAAGCAGTAATCATTACAATTTTAATAATAATTCTATCTATTGTTGTACCACTACCAATTACGGAACGAGTTACATTCAAGATGCATGTGTGCTTCATGAATAATCTCAATGCTGTTCCCCTAACTAGGTGAAAATTCTGAATGATTAAACTAATAAGTAACGACAAAATAACTTATATGGGTACTTTAATAACACAATATAGATAGCTATTTGAGATGCAAAATATCATAAGGAAAACAAGTATTTAATCATAAGGAAAACAATTACCTTGAACCATAATAATTCTCTTTGCATAAGAAGAGATGCTCCAGATGTCTTTGCTGCCTTCTCCTTTGAACTCTTCCCAACTAAATGAAGCATATTATTGCCTGACTTGTCTTTAGATAGGCATATATCATGATTGGACCCGCCTATCTCGTACAATAGGTTGTAGATACCTTGATGGCAATGCATAACAGCCACGTGAAATAAAGTGAGCCCATCCTCATTTTCATAAAGCATAAGATCGGAGTAGGTTCGAAGCAACTCAGCTATAAATCTAGTGTTGCCCATTTCCGCAGCAACAAGTAATATTCTTGAAGATTCAATTATTGTTTCGTTAGCAGCGAAAGTAGGAGGCCTATTGAGCATAACCTCAATTTCATCAAAGCACATTGTTCGGGTAGCATGTCCCCAAATGGTTTTTAGTAATTTCAGTGCGTTGTTATCCTCTTCATCAGCATCAGGTTGCACTTTAATGCAAAAAAACCTAAAACCTGAAAACAACTACCAGATAAGAAACGCCCAAATACTGCACACTATTAAGTGAGAGACGAAACGTCTATCCATAGAACCATGTAATTGGTACTTACATGGTTCTATGATTCTCATGAGTAAATGATTCTTGTCAACTTTATTTATGGCATAAGGCTTTCGAGACAAAACTTCAAGCACAGACATGTTACCAGCAAGTTCTGGATGGTCCTCCACAATTTCGAGTGCAACATCTATATAAGATATGTGACAATCACTTTAGTACTTAAGATTTCAAAACTTCATGTAGTTAAGACTGTTGTGAGGATAGGTGATCACCATCATTTATTTACATGTGCAAAATAACTAGTATTTATAAACACAAGAATTACTTACCAAATAAATCACGCTCCACGCAATGCAGAAGTGTCAAATTCCTATCATTATCTGTCCAATGATCACCATATATCTTCTGAGATTTCTCATACAAATTCTTCACAATGGTGTTTGTCCCCCTCATAGCAGCTATGGTCAGTGGCAAATATGCCATCCACGGATATCCGGGAGTCTGCGATTCTTTTCCAACATAATCATAGCCATTTTCATTTTTCCTTCAGCGGATGCGATCCAAAAAGCAGTATTGAAATATTGGTTTTGAAGTTCCAACTCCTCCACCGTCATCATATTTACTAGATTCCTCACAAAATTTAAGGTAACCTTGGTCTCTTCTGATGTCACTGCCACAAGAAGCACCGTTCCAAGATTCTTACTGAGACCAACCCTTATCAAATCTCGGCGTTTGTTGAGGATGCTATTTGCGGTTTCCCAATCACCAATAATGGATGCCTCATATAATGGAACAACCAAGTTTAAGTAGTCTTCTTTATTTCCTTCAAAGTAATTGTGCAATCATAATGTTATTAATTAATACCTTTGATGGTGAACATATATATGATATGCTAGAAAAAGATAGCTTACCGAATAGATATGATAGAGAGGTATTATAAGTATAGAACATGTCATGTGTGTGATCATGGAATAGATATGGACGTTTGGTATTTTCTATTGAATTCGCCATGTCAATGCTTGTCTGACTATCCACCTCGGTTGGTTCTGAGCTTGGACTCTCTCCGACTATTTCTTTTCCTGTCAACGGATCCATCTCCGTGGCCATTTATAATTTACTGCCTACAGAATCACATTAACATAAACACTAGGCATTGTTGCCAAATTTATTGTGATCAGAGTAGGTAATTTTATTTATTTTTTAATTAAAGTTGAAAAGAAATCGTAAAGATGTTTTACTTGATAAATTTCCAGCAAGCTATGATCCGGAGAATCTGTGAAACCTAGTACAGTGAAGAAGACAAGGTGACAGTTGTGACTTTTGACTTATATTGTATAGTTGAATTTAAATAACACCTAATTAACCTGGGTTTATGGGTTAGTATGGGCGAATGAGCCATTTAAATCTAGACTTAATATTTTATGGATTATCTGTTTTCTTTTAACCTAGTAAAAAGAGTCGTTGTCCTTTTTGTTCCCTTTTCATGTTTCACTTTTGACCTTTTGACTTTTGTTTTTTTGCTTTTAGTTTTGTTTTACTAAATATTATTATTGTTTCAATATATTAGTTAATACTATACAAACCGAATCTTGTAGTATCTTTTGTTTGATGTGGTTAATTTACATGATCATTTAATATACATGATTTCGTTTAGGATTTTACGTCTTGTTCGCGGTGCGCCCATATCATGTACATACATGTGAACCCTCGAGTGGGCAAAACTAAAATTGCACTAATTTTGACGTTATTTTACTAATTTCGTGAAAATAATATTAAAAGTGGCGGAAGGTTAATCAGGCATCATGTGGTGGCGTTGATAGCCGAAAGACAAGGGTACACGCACCAATCAGCCGGTGTCCCATTGGTTGAGTGTTATGTGCCTTATGTCCAAAGCTTGATGCAAAACTACTATCGAGCCAGAGGTCTCATCGGAAGCAGCCTCTCTGTTTCTATGAGGTAGAGGTAAGACTGTGTACATCTTACTCTCCTCAGACTCTACCACGACTTTGCTATTAAGGGGATTTACTGAGTACAATGATGACGATGATTTCGTTTAGGTTTTATTATTTTATATAATTGTTTGCAATAAACTTTTTTTAATGTAGAAATCCTTCTATAAAAAGTATTTCTATAAAATACACAAATCAAGCATATATCGAGACTTAATCAAGTTTGTTATGTCAATGAAAGTAATAATAAAAAAGTTGAGAAGAAGTTAAATTATCAAAAGATTAAATTGTTGGTGACCTTGCATGCGTAAACCAATTAAAGATTATCCTATTAATATTAAGGTTCGACATGGCTTGGGTAGGTGAGTTTGGGAGGGGCAAGACAGGCTCGGGTGGGGGCTGTGTGAAGGTTTAGTCGAGTCATGGGTTTTGTAATGCCCGTCAGTTTTTTTTTTTTGGGGGTTGGGGGGAAGGGGGTTGGGGGTTATTCTTTAACTTGGGACCAAATTGGTTATCAGGCCGTGAAAATTGTAACGGGTGTACCTGAAGCTATCCCAATAATAGGATCACCTTTGGTAGAATTATTGCGCGGAAGTGCTAGTGTGGGACAGTCCACTTTGACTCGTTGGGTTTGGAGTAGTGGCGGGAGTTTTAGATGGTCCGGGTGTATGGTTTGGCCGTGAGCCCATGTTATTCTCTTCAGACATTACCTCATATTTTCTTAAATTGTTGCCATGAAGCATCCAAGCATCAAATTCCACTGGTTCACCTTCACCAAAATCTAAGCTCTGATTATAATAATTAAATATTTCCTAATCAAACAGTTTAAGAAAAAATCAAGAAACAGTTCACTAAAAAATAAAAAGAAAAAAATATATAAAAACTAAGAAACTAGTGAACATTTCTAATCACTAAAGATCAATGCTTCAGTTCTATATTTTAAATTTTTTAATCACTAATAAACTGTAATCAACTTGCAGGAAAATATATAGCCAATATTAAATTTGATCGATGTGAGTAGCAGTTGCGGATCTAGACTTGAAACTTAGGGGTAGCGCTCAAAATTTTTTTTCCTACAGTTCATACAATGCTAACGAAACAATTAATTATAAAAAAAAACGATAACAAATAAATTTAAATACACGGCCTGTAAATTTCTCCTCTTCGGTTTTTAAACGCTTGAAATCGAACCATTACATCTTCTTCATTTACTTTATCAAACGTTTCTCTTTCGACCGCACAAATTAATGCATTGTTCAAGTACTCATCACCCATTAGATTGCGCAAATCCGTCTTAATAAACTTCATTTTAGAAAAACATCTTTCAACGATTGCAGTTGCAACGGTAAAACCAACGCTAGCTTCAATATCCGATAAACCAAAGGAAAAGTTGTGTGTTTTTCCGGTTTCCCCATTACACGAGCAAGATCACCGATTCCATCAAGATTTGCAAATTTCTCATCTTCCTTTAAAGTGTAATAAAAGGTCGTAAGATCACCCGAAATACACCCTCTTTCTTCGTTAGTAAAATCGTTCGGATACATCTCTAGGAAGAATCGAAGATGGAGACAGTGGACTGGTGGGCGATGGCGGTGGACTAGCGGGCGGCGGCGGTGGCGGAGGCGGACTGGTGGCGGTGGTGGCTGGTCGCCGGGCGTCTGGGTCCGGCTACAGTGGCCAGTGAGTGAACAGATTACAGACCTACAGTGCGGCGTGCGTGGCCTCTTTCTTTATTTATTATTATTGTATTATTTGGGGTTTTTGTTTTGGGCTTGGGCTTTTGTCAATTTGTTGGGTTTAATTATTAAATTGATTGGCCTTATTTTTGTTTAGGTGTAACATTATTTTTTGTTCAGGGGTAACGAAACCACGAAAACCGACCAAAATTTTTTTTTCACACTACCGGTAAGACGTTGAGGGGTAGCGGAGGCTACCCCTGCTAACACTCTATGTCCGCCACTGGTGAGTAGATGATTATAAATGCTATGGGCACATGTGTGCAAAAGGGTTGTAACCCGATTTTGAACACAAACCAAACTTGATTGTGATCCCGGTTTGAACCCGAACCCAACCATATGGTAAAATCGGCCTGTAGCTGTATATTCTGAATTTGTACCCGGTTAAACGCGAACCAAAACCCGGTTAATACTATGTTTCAAATGGGTCAAACCTGATCTTTCTCTCAATAACCGGGTTGGCTATGGTTGTGTATAGAGGTGTACAAAAAAACCGGTTTCACCCAACTGGTTCCCAAACCACTAGTTTCAGGACCGATTCCCCTTAAGATATACCAAACCGGTTTTAAAATTGAACCGGTTTGGGGAAAACCGGTTTATAAACCGGCCCAAACCGACGTGACCACGCAAGTCTATCTTGCTTATAAACCGGTTTATAAACCGAACCGGTTTGAGTTAAACCGGTTTTGACCAGCCGTTGATCAAACCGGTTCGGTTTGGGTTTAAAACCGGTTTTGTACACCTCTAGCTGTGTATGTTTAATGCTATTGGGCTGGATGAATCCTAATGGGTCAAAGACAGAGTATTCAATTTGTGGGCTTATGCACAAGGTTTTTTTTTTTTTTTTGTTTCTCTTTTTTACATAAATTTAAAGAAATTCAAAATTTTCAACTATAAACAATTAAACCTATATTAAATAATTTTTATTATATTGAATATAACATTTTAATTACTATAAATATATAGTCAAGTAACCATTGAATTTTGAAAGGATTCATTGCCATTAAAATGTGAAGTAAAATCATGAATTGAACCTGAGATCATTTACAACAAATTGCTCAAAGGTGTATTAAGAAACTATATGCAAAATCAGGAATATAACTATAGGTCATGAGGTGAGTATTTATGTACAACAAAATTAACAAATTTTATCCCACAAGAAGAGACACATGAATATAATTTTCACATAGGGAAGATCATATGAAGCAGTAGGTTCCACCGCAGCTGAAATGAGTTAAGTTGGACTTCGTTGATCCATGATTCACTAGTTCCCTTCTTTTACATGGCTTCTCAAAGAAGGGAGGGGAGAATTGTTGTCCATTCCAAAAATTAATTTTTTTCAAATTAAAAAAAAAAAAACATAATGAAAAATTAAAAATCAAATTAACATTTCATAACTAAAATTCATTAAATTTAAACTACAACACTAAAATTTAAATTTATATAATTATTAAAATTACATGCATTAAACAATAACTATTTGGTGAGTTGGGTAATTCGGCGTTTCAAATATGCTAAAGAGGATTAAATCGCAAGGCCAAATACGTTTCACGATCATGTAGTTGTCTTATGAATTTCTCATCCTCACTTTGTTTGTTTGAAGGATGGTATAAATTTTAGAGATATCGCGGTGTCTTTGTCCTTTATGATCATGTTGTGCAGAATCGTGTAGATTTACATGATATTTTCAATTTTTCTAGGTTACATTGCCCGTGCTGATAGTTGAATTATACCCCACTTCGCTTTCAAAATACCAAAAGCCCCTTCAATATCTTTTCTTAGCACTTCTCGTGCCTCTGCAAACCCTTTTCTTTTATCTTCGATTGGAAAGTGTACTGATTTTATGAACACTGCCCAAGCCACTGCAAGATGATAGCGATACTAAAAATAGTTCCCGCAAATTAAACAGAGGGTGCCATTCCACGCATTTGCTCGTTGAATAATGGCGACTGATGTAGAACGTTTAGTTTGTTATGCGCACCGGCGACTACAAAAAAAACTTCTCATATATGAGAGACCACCGCTTCAAGAGATATTGGTGGGCATATGTGATCTCCTCTCATGAATTGTCCTTCCCACTCCGTTAGGCAATTCCTCCAATCTTAGTCTGTATGGACAATGCTTCCCATTATCCCGGGAAATCCATTGTTTCTTTCATGAGCCCCATATAGAAGTTTTATGTCGTGACTGGTTGATCTATGCAAATATTCTTTTCCGTGTAAATGAATAACACCGTCACAAAAGTATTGTAGTGTGTCACGTGACGTTCTTTCATACATACACAACACCTCATCATCGGCTTCATTAATAGACCCATAATGTTGTTGGCGAAAACCCCTTTCTCGAACTAATATCACAATGTCGTTGAAAATTGTAGGTCCAGACACCGGATCCGACAAATATATAAGGATCCCGTAATCGATAAAATGGATAAATATATTAAAGGAATATCGACCCCACCCAAGGTGAGCTCCCCTTGGGTGGGTGAAAACACCATACAAAACACACACACATAAAACTAGTAAATGAAGTTCTATTTATAGCTAAAACCAAATATTCTAGAAGCCTTCTTCCGTTGAAGCTAAACGCGTGCACTGAATCTCTCGTCTTGTATCCGGATTTCTCGCCCACCTTAATTATTTGCTTGACCGTATATTTAACGGGTTTCATTCTTTTGATATCGTAAGTCACATTTTTGGCCTTACAAAAATACCCAAAGTTTGTTTCCATGTCATAAACAATTCGTAAAAACAGTTCCCTCTACATTAGAAACCTTCTCCTAAAAAATTCTACGTTATATATATTTTGCATATTCAACAAAGTAATCTCTCATTAGACGTTCATGTGTGGCTTAAAGATGTCTCGTTGCCGCAAATCTTAACTTTGGCCTATTACATCATTCCCGATTTAACACCTCTTGTGAGATTAGTCCTTGAAATTTCACGAAATCTTCACTCATACCTTCTAGAAAATGTACTATCACTGCTACAAGACGAGGACGAGCTAGAGGATGGAATTTTTAAAAGATTGAACAAATGGTGTAGGGGAGATTAAAATTGTTGGATATAATAAAATTGTGTGTAAAAATAGTTGAAGTATTGGGTTTGATATTTATTAAGTGGAAATTTAATTATTTTTTTAAACATTACTATTGAAGATATTGGGATCATTGGCATGGAAACCCCCTGAAGCATTTTTCTCGAAACTGATTAGGACGGGGTGGTGTTCCCATCAGTACCAAAACCACCCTGCACCCCACTCAGTCAAACCTAAGAGGCTAAGACTATGTAATGATTAATGCCTTTTAATCTTATTTTCCGTAATATCATCATCACTCTTTTTAGTAAGAAAAATGTTTAATGGCTAATTCCACATATGACGTTACATTAAAAACGGCCATGCATCTTCAAGCCCCTATAATGCAGGAAGGGGGGGGGGGGGGGAGGGTATACAATGTCTTTATCCATCCTTATAGTACCCCATTATGATATAACTCCTTCATTATAAAAAAGACTCGTTCGTTGTGGAATTATTGGTTAAAGTTGGTTGGGACTTAGGAACAATAAATTAGTAATTACTCCATCTTAAATAATGAACAGCAAAGGATAGGAATGCAATGCACGTACAGTTTATCCATTACCAATCCACAACTTGAAAAGTCTTCCATGGGCCATATTCAGGTGCAGTCCATTTACAGCTTTCTCAATATAAGAACTTATATTTCTTCTCATTTCTTAACAAAAAAAAAATCTCTCTAAAGTATTTACTTAAAGTAAGTTGAGTTTAAATGATGGGAAATCTGTGGGTTTCGGGGCTTAATCTCATTTTCTTAAGTATATATTTCGTTGTAACAAAATATACTTGTTTGGGTGCTCAAAATTCAACAATACTATGCCATGCACAAGAGAGGCTTGCACTGCTTGAGTTCAAACAAATTGTCAAAGATGACTCCAAGTTGCTCTCATCATGGGTTGACATTAATTGTTGCTCTTGGAAAGGAGTCCGTTGTGATGGTGCCACCGGAAGTGTTGTTAGCCTTCATCTCAGGGGGAATTATGGGGGACCTTTTGATTACCACCTCGAAGAAGATTACTACTTAGTAGGTGATAAGGTGAACACAAATTTGGTTGATTTAAGGTATCTGAAACACCTTGATTTTAGTGGGACAACTTTCAAGGAAGTCGTATTCCCGAATTTATTGGATCCTTGAAGAAACTATGTTACCTCAATCTTTCTAATTCTGGTTTTAGTGGTATTATTCCCCATCACATTGGAAATCTTTCCAATCTGAAGGTGCTTGATCTTGGTTCATCTTCACCATTTATACAAATGCTCATGCCAAACGATATGGCTTGGGTTTCTGGCCTTTCGTCACTCGAGCATCTTGACTTGAGTGAAGTGGAACTTTTTCAAGTAAAAAATATTGGTATGGCATTGTACATGATTCCTTCATTAATAGATCTACGTTTAAGAGGATGTGGGCTTTCTATTGTTGATCTTGATCTTCATATTAACTCAAGTAATATACTTCCTAGCATCCAACATCTGGATCTTAGCTCAAACTTGTTTGAAGGTAAACTTCCATGTTTTATTCAAAACATGACATCCTTAACATTACTTGATCTTTCAAACTATAACCTTAGTTCGGCCTGGAACTCTATAAACTTGCTAAACATGATCCCTTCTTTATCAGAATTGCATCTGTCAAACTGTGGCCTTCACAATTCCCACTTTTCACCCACTTATTTTAACTATAGTACCCATTCCGACATACAATATCTTGATCTTAGTGAGAGTTCACTTGAAGGTCGATTTCCATATGAATTAATGAACATGTCTTCTCTAAGAGTCCTTGACCTTTCGCAAAACGGTTTGAAATCATCCGTTCCATTTATGCCTAACCTTTTAAAGCTTGATGTCTCTTATAATAATTTTGAGAAGATGGAGCTGGTTGGAATCTGGAGACAATGTTATCTTAAGGAATTGAGCTTATCTGGCCATTATTTTGGAGAAGAAATGGTAGGCCCATCAACAAACACGTCACAATGTTCACAATATGCTTTAGAGGTATTGGACTCTAATGAAAATCAATTAAATGGCCAAATTCCAGAATCTCTTGGCAGGTTAAACAATTTAAGAGCCTTACGTCTCATGTCAAATAGTTTAACAGGTTCTATCCCAAAATCATTAGAGGGATTAAGATCGTTAGAAGTATTAGATCTTGCTTATAATGATTTGACCGGTCCCAATCCGACATTCGTTGGGAAAATCACCAAACTATACCTTTCTGACAATCAATTTAGTGACTCTATACCAGAATCATTGGGAAGTTTAACAGGCTTAACTGATTTGCTTCTAGAATCAAACCAGTTAACGGGTCCAATCCCAACATCTCTAGGAAGACTAGTTTCATTACAAGAATTTTCGGTGTCTTCAAATTCGTTAAATGGGACACTTCCGGTTTCTCTTGGGAAGCTCTCTAAACTAGCTTCTCTAGATTTGTCTAACAATTCTTTAGAAGGAGTTGTTTCTGAAGCCCATTTTGCTAGCCTCTTGATGTTGAAGTACTTGGACGCAACTTCAAATCACAAGTTGATCTTTAATATTTCACATGTGTGGATACCTCCGTTCCAACTTAGAACTATTCAACTTGGTTATTGTACGATTCTAGATGGATTTCCACACTGGTTGCAAACTCAGAAGAAGTTGGGGGAGTTGGTGTTGTCTAATGCTAGCCTATATGGAATTCTACCTCCATGGTTGCAGAACATGACCACCATTTCTTAGATCTCTCTCACAACAAACTCAGTGGATCCTTGATAAACCTTCCGTTTAGGAATCCTTCCAATGGGTTTGAAATTGATTATAATGAGTTTTTGCTTTTGCAAGATAACCTTTTTAACGGGTCAATTCCAACGTCACTATGTAGAAGAACTCGCTTACTACTTCTTGATGTTTCCTGGAATAGGTTATCTGGAAATATTCCTGAGTGTGTAGAGAATCTACAACAAATGGTGATGCTTATACTTAGTTCTAATGGGTTGTCTGGAGTCCTTCCAAGTTCTTTAGGAAATATTTCTTCATTGGTATGGTTAAAACTAAATGACAATAAATTCAATGGTGAACTTCCCCGAAACTTGGGAAATTTGAGATTCTTAAGAGTTTTGGATTTCGGAAATAACGAATTCTTTGGAAACATACCAAATTGGATTGGAGAAAATCTTTCGGCTTTGAGGGTTCTTAGGTTGCATAAAAACAATTTCACTGGAAAAATTCCTCAGTCATTGTGCAAATGTTCCTATCTTCATATTTTGGATATTGCCCACAACAACTTAGAAGGATCCATACCCCGCTGTTTTGGAGAGTTAAGTGGAATGATTGAGGCAAGACAACAAGATATTCTTACAAGAAGTTCCGGTTTTGAGATTATGATACAGATGATGAATGTGATTCAAGTCATGAAAGGAATTAATCTTGAATATACAAAAACTGTGGATTTAGTTTTTAATATGGACCTTTCAAGCAACAAACTTAAACAGGAAAAATCCCTAGGGAGGTAACTACACTTACTTTGTTGGTGGGTCTCAATTTCTCTCATAATCACCTTAGTGGAAGTATTCCAGATAGCATAGGGAACATGAAGGCATTAATTTCTCTTGACTTCTCAGACAACCAATTTACCGGGACGATCCCTTCAAGTATGGCGGCTTTGAACTTTTTGAGTTATATGAATTTGTCATACAACAAGTTGTCGGGGCGAATTCCAACCGGCAATCAGTTGCAAACACTTACCGACCCATTAATATATGCTGGTAACAGGGATCTCTGTGGGGCACCTCTGCAAAATAATTGCACCAATCATGAAAACCCATCAACCACAATAAGCAAGAACAAATATGAAGATTCTCATGAGCCAAAGAAGGTATGGTTTTACTTAGACACAATTTGTGGATTTGCAATAGGTTTTTGGGGCATTATTGGAGTATTGTCATTCAAAAAGCAATGGAGACAGAAGCTTTTTATGATTGCAGAGGTAGCAATGGATAAGATATTCATGATGGTTGCGGTGAGAGTCTCCAAGATTAAACGGGGCAGAGAAGCCAAATAGATTCATATAAATTACAATATATATGTAAAAAATACTATTTTTGCTTCTGAACACTTCTGTTGACTATATATGTGTAACCATGGGTGTGATTATATATATATATATATATATATATAAATAAAAATATTGCAATACATGCGAGAGAGAATACAGGTGACAAAAGAAGTGGACTGAAAAGCACATACCATAAAAATCATGTGAAGGCAATTCATAGTTATTTGTTTGAATATCATTCTCAATTCATAGTTTTAGTCTCACCCATTAATCAAATTATTAATTGGAATTCAATTTTGCAGTTGGGTTTTGAAAAGAAATAAAAAAGCAACAGTAACGATGATGACTGAAAAGCAATCCAAAAAGAGGTATGTAACAACTGTTCAAAGGTCCAATCTCTGATTCTTTCTCATTCTTTAGACTCTCCTACAAAATCTAAGTATAATACAAGTATAACCCATGACAGCACATTTCTCTCAGTCATTTCATCAAACACCTTGTGTGCGTGCGTCTTGAAACTTCTAAGAATAGGACAATAGGTTGCACTCCTAATAATAATGTTTGGATTGTAAGCTTTGGTTATGCAAACGGACATCAAACCATAAAATTAGTAGTCTACAGTCAACACCAATTGCTGCACATCATAACATGACAACTACATGTCAACAACACTATCACCACCCATCTTTGGCACCATCAGCCCTGCCACCATTACTAACTGTCAAAGATTAAAAATCTGCCATGAATGAGAGAACAATTCGCACAAGATCAAGACGAATGCACTTAATATATGTCAAGTCACAAGGGCATTTAAGCCTCTCTTAACATGAGACATTCAGTTCATTCTCAAGTGCCTATCTCTCTCGCATTACTCCCAAGCTCTAGAGTGCAGTCAGATGAAAGTAATACCTAGCAACAATATCCCATAAATTTTGGCAGCAACAATCTATAAGAAACCTAAGTCTCAACCTTCCACAGATAAACAATTCATAAACACAATAAGGCTTTAAGATTATGAATAATGAAGAAACCTAATAAACAATTTGATTAATAAACGATTTGCTTAACTGCATTAGATTTAACTTTTAAAATAATTATTCTGCAAACCCGCTTCAACCTTCAACTTCATTTGCTAACCAAATTCAAATGAAAGGCCATTAACCACTACCACAACGAACACATCCCAATATCCATAGACGAACACACCATCGGCTGCAACGTATACCCTGCAACAGCTTCACTCACTTCCTCCGGATTATAATCTGTCAACACCATCCCAACTTTTTCAACAATATAAGGAATCACACCAACAATGTGTGGTTTAGCAACAGGGTTTTGGGGTGTTATTGGGGTCTTGATGTTAAAGAAGCAATGAGACGCAAGCTTTTTATGTTTGCAGATATAACCATGGACATGATATACATTGCGGTCATGGTGAGAGTTTCCAAGATGGAAAGAAAAGGAAGAGATGCTGCATAAGTCCTTAGATTGCAAGCAATTGTGTAATAAAAAAGTATACATATTATAATCATTAATTATCATTCCTTTTAATTAAGTTTGTAGTATTAATGCATAAATTATTACTTTCAACTTCATTTTGTATATGATTAATTTGTTGAGTAATTCAGCTCAAGATGATGTTTCTTTCTCACAATGAATTCAGTTACTTCTAAATTCTATTATAAAAGAAATAACTCACCAAAGCATTTCACCGAAAACACGGGGAGCATCAAGTTTCTTAAATTCAATTCGGATTTCCCTTATTCACACTCGAATATTTTGGTAACCTAAGTCCCAAGCTTCCACAAGTAACAATTCATAAACACAATAACACATGGATAACAAATGAACCTAATAAAAAACTCACCTAAGCATTTCATCGAACACATGGTGAGCATCAAGTTTAAAACAAGTAAAACATAATCATCAACCTCCTTATTCTTCAAATCCTCTTCAGCCCTTCAACTTCATTTAGCAACCAACTCCAAATGAAAGCCCACCAGCCACTGCCAGAGCGAACACATCCCAATATCCATAGACGAACACACCATCGGCCGCAACGCCGTCCCTGCTTTCGCAGCAACATCTTCACTCACTTCCTCCGGATCACTATTGGTCAGCACCACCCCAACTTTCCCAGCAATAAAAGGAATTGCTCCAACAAAAGCCGGTTTTCCGGTCGTCGGGGCATGGACCGCTATTGCGTGCCTTATCCAGGCGTTCTTGCCCATCAAAACTGTGGAGTGGGCTCGTAATTCTTGTCGTATGGCCTTGGTTTGGTTCACAGAGAGATTGTCAGCAGTGACGACAACGAGATGGGTGTTGTCTTTGAGATGGGCGTGTAGTTTGTGGAGGTATATTGCCTTTCTTGCTGCCTTGGAAGCCATGGAGTGTCAACGACAAGAACAGAGGTGGCTTCGATTAGGGTTTTGTGTTGATTTGGTGGAAGCCCAAATTATAACCGACATTTTTATTAAGCTAATTTGTTTTAATCGGACTAGCGCTGGTTTCAAAGTTTGACTTAAACGTCTCGTAGAAAACTATCACCAGCTGTCACTTGAATGTCGTCGTGACACAACAAAAGCGTAATATTAACACTTTTGTTAAGTTCATATGGGCTTGTTACATATAAAAAAATCCCAAAATTAAATATATTTTGCACTTATTCATGATTTTTAAAATTCTCGTTTGAAGCTCACTTGTACAGCGGTTGAAGAGTTGAATGAGTCTTTGACATCTTGCATATATCGAGAATGTTGAAAAAATTGAGGTTTTAATGGATGGTAAAACTGGCACAACGTACTTAGGCATCGGTTAAGGATGCACAAACGTTAAGGCATGATTGAGATTGCTCGATTGCCATAGTTTGAGAGTTGAGACTTGAGAACGTATACACGACCACAGTTTTGCATTTTGAGAGTGTTTGTGCATTTTTGAGTGTCGTGACTACCAAAACTACAATACTTATTTATACCAACACATGGGAGTAAAAGGGTCTAAGAAAAGTGCAAAAGACGGTCAAATATGCAAGGGCAGAAAACGGTCACAAGCTTGTTACCCAACAACTAGTTTTTTTCCAAAATGGTCAGAAACGGGCTCATAAGATTGGTTCTTAAACCACTTATTCCAAACTGGTTCGCCTTCCGAAACACCAAACCGACCCTGAACCTAGGTTTCAGTCAGTTTCAAACTGGTTTGGTTAAAATTTTTTTGTGCACTTCTAGTTGTGAGTTGTGGCCACTTGATGTTGCGGAGATAAATTCCAATTCTTAATAATTATTTATCAACCAAATGTATCACAAATTTTAACTCATTTGATATATCTCGATTTCTTTGCGTTTCAAATCTTTTTAAAAACTTGAATTTCATATCCACTTATTTCATTTACTTTTGACAAATTCGAGTCCTTAAAAAAATTAGTGAAGCAAACACCCCTAGTACGTGAAGCAATGTGTGGGTACATGTATCACATGGAAGCCAATGATATTGCACAAAAGAGATGTAACCCACTTTTTAATGTTTGTTGTCTTTGTGCATTTGCATGTACAGGTATTTGAGTCTACAAAGGCAAAGGTTGACACTGACCCTTTATTATTATTACGATTATTGTTTAACTACTTGTACATGTAAATACCACACTTAAAGGGCCGGCTCCGAGAACTGAAAAATTTTTTGGGCCTTAAATAAAATAAGTATTTTATTGGGTTTAAGGCAATCTAATTTTTAAATGGGCTTACTTGGTTATGATTTGGGCTGTGTAAAAAACTTTCGTATAAAAATAGTCTTAAACATGTCTCAAATGAAATTAGAACCAACAACCTTTTGGTTGAAAGTCATGTCCCTTTACCATTAGGCCAAGCTAGTTGTTATGTTATTGAATTCAAACATTAAATATACATATCGTTTTTCATAAAGATACATCTAATTTAAAAAAAAAAAAAATTACGGGCCCTAGCAGGGTGTCAGGCCTGAGGCCGTCGACCACCCAGCCCACCCTAGGGCCGGGCCCTGCACACTTATTGGTTGATTAACTGAACATTCAATACACCAGTTCATTCCCTCGTTAACACCGTGATGAAACCTGTGTTGTCATTGATCTCAATTTGACAGTTTTATGATGAAAATTTGTACAACACCACAATCAATTAGTTACAGAATTTTCACAAACAATGGTGCCCACATGTTAGGTATTAAATAGTAGAGGGACTAAAGTGTAAATGCCTAATAGTTTAGGGTTGTATATGTAATATGTTCATATACATATACTAGTCGTGAGATGAGAATGATATTGATGATTGGGTAAAACTTCTTCTTCTCTTGTGTTCTTCTCATAATCGATTC